>NW_017299817.1:140514-176517 GCF_001594075.2 Trachymyrmex cornetzi | reverse complement strand
CACACGCTCTTGACGCCATCGCCAGTACAATCTCGCGCGTGCAACCGCGACATTCGCTGCATCGCGTACGTCGGGCCTGTCGTCGACGGCGACGACGACGACGACGATAGCGAATTTCGTGTAATCTCCTCGTATCGTCCTACGCGCGCGGAATCCGTGATTCTTTGCGCGCGAGTCTTTACGCGTCCCGCGTACCGGCGCCTGCTGCCACGGATCACGTGATCCTTCGCGCTCGGTAGCTGTGCTCGGACTTGTGTATACGAACAGATCGGAGCGTCGAACGGATCGATAGGGGTGACGATCGCCCCGGAATGGCCAGCGCGTCGTTCGACAAGCTCTGACGGTCCCCGGGGAATAACGACGACGGCGACGTCTGCATCGACGCCGATTTGGTAAGAGGTTATTGCTAAACTGGCTGCGCTCCATTTAACGTTCGCGACGTTTGTGAGTATCATCTTTGTTGTTCGTCAAATGTTGGGTTGATTTTATAATGAGTCGGTTAGTCGGTAGTTTTAAGTCTTATCGGTGAAGTTGATCTACAGCCAACTTGTACGACTAACGTTGTTTGGCCAATTTCACCGATCTTAAAATTAAGATTTCCGACTACAGGCTCATTGTAGAATCAGCATTAAACAAGAGGATGAAATAATTGCGAACGTAAAGTGGAACGCATCCTATAATATGCAAGACTATGAAGACAGATATTAATGTTTTAATTGACTGATCATCATTTACGCCGTTGGTATCTCATACGATAGCACGTGATTTCGCCTGGCTTTATTTAAATTCTGAAAAAATTGATATAAAAATTATTTATTGAAGACTTTGTTTACATGTTACATCGTATTTATCACCGGAATTTCGTTGCATGCATCACATTAAGAATCGCTATGTTGATTACGCTAAATACGGAATGCGAATTTAGAAATACAAGTATTTTGTAATATTCGCGACATAAATTAAAGTTTTAATTAATTCCTCCGTTTTCATCAAATTTTAACTTTAATTTCAATTCAACTTACTCTTGATATTTTTTTTATTATTAAAACTAAAAAATAAAATAAAAAAGAAAGAATAAGTCGAAATTAATCTATATTAACAGAAACATAAATTGGCTATTTTTATGGAGACTTCCGAGTTCTATTATTAAAAAAATGTTTAAATCTACTTAAATATTTATGTGATATTATTGAAAAATATATAATAACACGCACACACGATGTCTATAGTTCTTTGTTTTTTCGAGTTGGTTTTACTCTCGAAAGTCTCGGTGGAAATTTATGCCGTTTGACGAATGTCGCGTTTTTTTCTTGAGGAACGCAATCGTGTTGTCTTATAGTTTTTAGTTTCAAGATTAGCCGAGCATTGACTCTTCTATGGAAACCACGTGTTAATTCGCATTCGTCGCGTCACTATGAATTCACGAACGTTGCGTGTGTCAAGTTATTTTTAACTGTTTCTCATGCATATCCGTTGATCAATCACCGTAACGCGTAATGCATCGGGTTGCGTGGATCGCCGAAAGGAACAAACACGCAAAATATTTCAGTATTACGTGTATCCCGTACGCGTAGTCTCCTTGAGTTTCTACATAGAAGTGCAGAGACGGCGGCCACCGGAAGTACAGACTGCTGATAGCGGAACTCACGCTGAAATAGAGACTGCGAACGCCGAGTACAGTCTCGTGAAAAAGTTCAGCTCTTTATAATCGAACTTTGACCAAGCGATCAACTTTGATCTTATCAACATCAAGATCTTATCAATTTCTTTCGCTTTTATGATTTTCCTCCAGATATTTTATAAACATTTAAAAGTTTAGTTCATACTATTATATTTTGCTTTTAAATTCAGTTATTTGTAAGTTATTTGGATATTTCGAGAAATAATAAACAATGATTGTCGTAAACGTTTTTATTCAATTTATCATCACATCGAGTGTAAGGGAATATTTATAAAGGAATATTTATGTATTTTCTGTACTTTGACGAACATTTTTATGTACATATGTACGTAAAAAGAAACGGCGAGAAACGGGATATGTTACATTGATTGAATTATGCTTACGGCTAACATCTCGTTAGACATGAGATACTATAATTATACATTATATCCTTCAGACAATGCATATACACTTTGTTTTGCCCTTTATCACAAACGGGTTTAATACCAGCGAGATAGAAACGCTTGCACGATGTAACTGGAACGTCAATGGTAACCGCAAATGACGGAGTCTCGTAGTCCGCCATTAGAAATATCACGGTATGATTACGTATTACGTACATACGCGTACGCGTGTTTGCGCGTATATACGCAGATGAAAAGAAAATGTTGACGTGGACGCAATCTTATCCCGCGGGTTCGAGGTAACTATCGCGTTTGACAGAGACGAATTGTGCCATTAGGCTTTAGCAAAATGACACTTTATCGTAATGAGCCGCGGAATTGTCCCTTTGTCAAAACGAAGGCACGTGAGTCCAATCAAGACTCTACATCGGATTGAAACAATCGAACGAGTATCGTATTAGTGGACTTTGCGTGTTTGCAGACACTTTGTTTTTAGACAATATTTCTTAAACAAAAGATAAAAATACAACTTCAAAAACATAAATACAAAGTAAAAAGTGTCTTCTATCAAATAGTATAAGCAATTTTTATAATACTGTTTGCAATTTTGCAATAATTAAATTTTTCGTAAGTTATGCAAAAATGAGCATTTCTGACAAAATGGGCTCCAAAACTGACATAATAGGCAATAATACCAACATTCCTATTTTATAAATAAAGATACATCCTATTCTCTGTAAAGAAAACTAATTTATGAAACTATAAACATTTAAAATGACATAATATTATCAATAATACAGTCACTATTATTTTAATTACGCAATTTGCAAAAGAACACCGTAAGAATTTTCTTCTCGGATTCATAGAATTGGTTTTTAGCTGATTTGGTATAGAAATAAGCCACAAATATATGAATTATGAGTTTGTACTTGTTTAATTAGCTAAACAGATCATGATTTTCTTAGTATTAATAAAGTGCAATAGTTAGTTTCTGAGAAATAAGAGGGTGTCACTTTAGGAGACTTATGTCAGGTATCGGTGACTTTCCTCTAATATCTAAAAATGTGGGAATAGAATCAGAAGATTCTGATCATATCAATTAGAATTTTGGCTGATTTCAATCAGAAAACTCATTTATCCAAGCATTTTCAACTAAAATTTAATCAATATATCTCTGTATTGCATTACAAGCCGTACTTGTAAGGCCAAGAGAGCTAAAAGTAACCCGTGCTATATTTAACATAAAAAATAGTTACGTAACTTAACGCAGACACTTCTTAACAGCTTGTTATCGCGTATAATAAACGGTTAGAAAAATATAGCTTCGAACACGGTGCGTTGCGAACACGTGAGTGCCTCTGAGATACTGAGAACGCTTTTGCGTTCGCGGTTATATCTGATTCTTGGACGTGCAACGTACTCTGCAACGTATCTCGCCGATCGAATGTCTGCTTCCGATCAAACGAAAACAATCGTTGCAAACAAAGCCTGCCGATCGGTGAGGCGCGTATCGATCGTCACGAGGTCGGCATTGGTCGGCATCGGAGCTCAATGTGCGCATTCATAATCGTCCAAGTCGATCGGAGGCGGACGCCTCGATGGTTAACGAGACTTACGAGACGGCGGCAACGCGTTCCTCTCTCGTCTTCGTTCTTATCCCATCCCGCGACCGTCGTCTTCGCTCTTTGCGAAACAATACGGCGATCGTTAGCTTTTCTACGAGCGGCTTTACGGGCGCGAACACCCGGTCGTTAGAATCCAGCTCGATGCTCTATCGCGGCCTCGACCACACGCTGTATCGAAGTAGTGAGCAGATAAGATAGCGCGGGCCGGTTATCGGACTCGCTTACTTGGTTCACCTGCGAGTCCGAGGTATACACTCTTATCTCGGCCTTTTATCTCTGACCTCTGCTCCGCCGCTTGATATCGCGCCGCGTTTACGGCGCAGCCACGAAACGTTCGCGGTATCGTCGTATGCACGCCGACGATACCTATAATGTCTACATTGCGATGCGATAGTGCGTCCGTCCTCGCACCATCGCAATTTCTTTGGATATGGATATGTTCCTCATATACGCTATCCGTCGTCCATTTCATTTTTTTCTCTCGGATCTCTCGATCCTCCTCGATCGTCTTTCGTCCCGTCCCGTGTTCCTCGATACGACGCGTCAAGGTAAACGACTGGCGTGACTTTTGGCATCGAGTATATAGTTGATAAGATATTGGATGATATCACGATATTTTTTTCCATCTGCAAAGAACAGATCTATATTTCCAAGCGTCGCTCAGAATATACCGAAATAGCTGTCGCTGCGCGCACAAGTCGCGAGACGTTTGGCTATTTTTATTTAATCCACTTCCGCTGCGAAAAACAAATAGAGTTACATGTATAGGGCATTTAATGAAATGAAACAAGTGTGGCACGAGTTCTTTTTCATTTTACAAACTCGTTTACATTTTATAAGTGAATTCAAAATCACCTCAGTAAAGTATACACCTGCGTATGGTTTAAACGAGCTGTTGCACTTCTCTTAACAGCTCAGCGTGACTTTTGATACTTTTTTAGGGCTTCTCCCGATTGCGAGCCTACAGGTAGCATACCTCTCGCCCCAATTTTCAGAATCGCTTTCATGCCATCGTCCTACGGCCGCTCTTTCGCGCCCGATGTTTCTCGTCTTTCTCTTTTATACTACCTCTCTTCTCTAACTCCCCCCTCCCCCTCTATTCTTTTTTTTAAAGCCTGTCTTCGTTCCACGAAGATGCGATCTTGTCCACCGACCACGCCTTCGCGGCGTACCGCGTCGTGCGTCGATCTTGTTGCGAGTCCCCTTCGTCCGCCATCTCTTCTCTCTTCCTGCCGTAGGTGAGAAAGAAGGGAAAAACGAAGGTCGAGAGAGAAGGCACGGTTCCATGGCCTCCTTGGGGAGGCTGCAGTGGCTGCACTCGCGATGCTCGGTGGCGGCTTCAAGTTCTTAGCCGGCTTCTTGGTCGTTACTTGTAAAATAAATCTCGTTTCGTCGCCGATGATCGTCTATCCCCCTCGTTATCTCCCTCCAGCTGGATGGCACTTCCGTCACCATCTCCGTGACGTTCCTCGTCGTGCATCGGTGCCTCGCAAAAAATCGGCTGCGCTCGGGCGGAACGTCATAACCGTGTGTTACCCCGCATGCTTTTCTTAGCGGCCACGATGATTTCTCGCACGTTCCTCCTCTTCGCGACACATCGCGCATTACATCTATACGGCTGCCATCTCTCTGATTTTCGGAGACTCTGGTTTTCTGAAAGCAATCTCTTTGAACAAATTTCTGGTTAATGCCTCAAAATGACCTTTTTTTAAGTGCGCGATTTTTATCTAATTTTTTTGAAAGATATCTTCGGCAAAAGGGTCAGATTTGATAACCTTCTTTTTAGAGGACGCACTATAAAACAGTTTTAATTTCGACAATTTCGGTATTAGTTTTTGTTTTGCGGCAAGATAATGGGATCTCCGGGAGGAAAGCCGTCGATCTCCGAAAAAAGAGTTTGGTAATAACTACCAAATGTGTTTAGTGAAATAATGCCGATTAATCGTTTGGTCGATATAATTAAAAATTATTTTACTTTCCTAAATATTTAGTAAGTGTTATCAAACGGTTACCATTTAACAATACTTGCTAAATATTTACGAAAGTAAAATAATTTTTGATTATATAATATTAATCAAACATTTAATTGGCATTATTTCACTAAATATTTGGTAGCTATTAAATTCTTTTTTCAGCGTAGTCAAAAGATTACATTCTGTGCTTTATTTCTTTCATTCGGAGTAAATTTTCGTAAAACTTAACCGCACTTATCATTTTCGAAAATTTTCTGAATAATAACGAATAATTTGTCTATCGTTCTGTCAATGATATACGCGATATGAATGAATGCTATTATATGTGTCTGCGACTTAGCAATTTTATGATAATAGCCGATAATGAAACGCGATCATCATCGAAATGCCGTAGAAGCGCAAAATAGTTCCACTATCGCGAGGTTTTTATCACGAGGTCGCTTATTTTTATGCGTCATTACCACGATAGTCGCGCATTGCAGCAAAGCTTATCAAAGCTCCAGGAAATGCAACTAACACATGACAAAGAAAGATTTGCGATTATGAGTCGTTTCTGAAATAGTTGGCGGTTAATTCACTGGACGTAGACGTGCCGTGAGATTGTACTCATCAGTTTACAAAATTTTGCTGTCTCGCGCTACAAATGTTTTTACGCTCTCGAGTTAAATCTAAGAAACCATCCTTTAATTAAAAATATGCTTCTTTTTATTCCGTATTTCTAAACGCTGACAATTTTTTCTGAAATTGCAGCGAGTCGCGCGGTTCCTTTTTTATTTCTCTCGTGATTCTTGTCGAACACTTTTCGTACACCGTGCTACCCATGGTTAAGCTCACCCTCTCCTCTCTTTCTCTCGCTTTTTCTCTCCTTTAGTTGACGAAGAGTGTATACGGCCGCGTGTGCGACCAGCGACGCGTGTATGTGTACGGCATGTATGGCGGATGGCGGGCGGCATAACAAGAGGGCAGGTGGAAGGTTGTGCAACCTGTTGCTCCGTTGCTGGGACGAGAGCGAACAGTAGGATGAGTCCGCTCGGGTTTGGTTGCAGGTCGGCATGAGACGGCACACCGCTGCACCGGAGGAACATTCCGCCCGTGGGTATAGCAATCACAATGGGGCGAGTCTCCCTCTGCGCATATATACCTATATACGCACGTGTGTACGTGCACGCACTCTTTCTCTCTTGGTACGTACCAAGCTCTTGCTTCTTCTCTTCTTCCCTCTTTTCCCTCATCCCTTCATCTCCTCCTCCTCCTCGTCTCCTTCCGCTGCTCCGCTCGTTGTTGTACTCTCCTCCCGAGCCATCTTCTCCACCCTCCTTCTTCTTGGACATCGCGCCCTCGGGACACGATCCCGATCTGACGTGATTTGCATAATTCCAGTATCCCCGCCCAGGCGTTCAGCTGCTCAATTATTAGCTGGAATTTAAGACGTGTTTAAGAAAATAACTCGACCCGGCCGCTTTTTGCTTCTGTCGATTTGCGAAGTGCCTCGCATCGTCTCATCTCGTCCCGTCCCGTCCCGTCCCGTCCCGTTCTGTCTCGCGCGATGTCGTGTTGCGCGCGGTGGACCGAAGTTTATCGACGCCCGAAAAGTGAATCTTTTTTCATACCTGCGCTCGTGCATCTTTATACGGCTGCAGCACGGGGCGTTTATCGAGGGGCCTATCAAGCGGCCTGAAGAATTCGCTTCCCCCGGGACTTTATGTGGAATTAGATCGGCCTCCATTGCCGGGCGCTATGAAATTTCGTCTCGATGCAAAGGAGGAAAGGAATTCATAACAGTCTTGGAATTTCTTAATAATCTATAATGATGAGATTGAAATAAATCTTAATTTTCACTCGAGACACTTACACTGTTATCACGAATTATAGTATATATATATATATATATGTGTATATAGTAGTTTAACTTTAGATCTTAAATTGATTCTGAGACGTACACGTAACGAACATAGATAATAATTGTAAAAAGTTTCAAGATAACAACGTAGGTAGGAGATTGAATTGCTAATTAGTAATGTAATTCATGTTGTAATAGCGAATCGTTGATTAGTTTAATTATCATTCATTGTCAACAGGTAAAACGTTGCTAGTCACAACGTTATCAGAGAACATGTTTTTATCAACTAAACCGATATGGTAACGAAGTCTACTGCACCTATGGACATCCTGCTCCGCATTTTCCGCCTTACATTCACGACTCGCGCTGTCGAATAACAATCTATCGATCTCTAATAGGTCGCTCTTGATTTAAACGTTTACGGTTCATTGCATTCGAACAACTGTATCATTGGGATAAGATTTACGGCTGACGTTAAGTTTTTTAACGGATAACACGCGTGCGTACGGATTATATTTATAGCCATGACGTTTCACCTATAAGATCCAATTTAAAATCGAAATTTTATTAAAGAGAACGATACGCAGCTTCCGCTCAGCTGATTCAACAGTAACTGTTTCATACAACTTCATGCTATCACGTTTCATTATCTCTCTTCGCGTACCTGAATCTGACTATCGTCATTTCATCTCTCTTCCTTCCTCCACCAGTATCTGGCGGCGTGTCGGCGTCATGGTTACCGATATCATCAACGTCGTACGCCGTTATATTGCGTCTGTTTCTTTGCGTTCTTATCCACCTTTGCCATCGTTCCACCTTTGCTTTCCACGTTCGTATTTCCTTACTTTGTAGAGTACACATTCGCCATAAAAACGCCACGGTGGCGGTATCTTTCGGGTAGAATATATATATCGGCATCATTTTCGCTTTCTCTCTCTCTCTCGTATATTCTCCCTCCTGTTTGTCTGGAATGTGCTTCATCGTGGGCCTTATGCACTCACCAATTTCGTTGATTAAAACGCGCACTCATCGCTGATATCTTCCATTAATCTCGCCATCGGTCCGGATGCGCCGCGAATCGTATCGCATGCTCTCGATGTGTGTCTCTGGCCTCCGGGAGATGAATCGGATGCAACGCGTTAGGGCGCATTCTCACTGACCAGTCAGCCGCGAAGTGTGGCCGTACGTAATGCCCCGATCCATCGACACGTCCTCCATAATCCGCTTTATCGCCACCTGCCTGGAAACTTGACAGTTCGTTTATCTCTTGTGTGAGTGAGGTAAATGATTTCGCGTTATATGTATGTGTATCATAACGTTTGCGTTATAAAAAATAGATTTATCAATAATTAATGAGATAATAAATCTTCGTAGGTAAAAGAACGCGAGATATACATTTTTTGGGGCATTACGTGCATATACGCGTACATATTCTGTAATACAGAAATGTTTCTACTCGAGTGTAATAAAGTTAAACAGCAACAATTAGAAATTCGGTTTTTCTTTTCAATTCATAAATATCGCATAAATAAAATAAATTAGAATTGAATTACCATGGATATTTATTTTAATCTATAAATATATTTCTGTGATGTTTATTTTAATAAAAAAAACTTCCAAATTGATTCCGCGGCATTTTCTATACTTTGTATTTTTGGGCACGATATAATTTTGATGTAAACTCATCCGTCAAAATCGAAGTGGATCTAACTAGTGAAATCGGTGTAAACGCACCCTTATGCCGACGGCGATGCAAGAAGCAGAGCCGACAGGGCGAGGCGCATCGGCATTGCTCTCTTTAAAGTCGTTGGGCGTTCACCCCGACCTCGCCAGCCCGGTGCAACTGGTTCGAATGCATATTGCTTAGTGCAAAGGTGCACTACTGGTAGCAAGTCTCCCGTTCTCGAGCTGCCTCTCTCGCGCGCGTTCGCCTAATGGAGCTCGCACGGCGACACGCACAACGCTTAGACTACATCGTGGCAAGTTGCTCGAGCATTTTGACATTTACTGCCTGGCCGTTACCGCTTGGCACTTTCGCAGAAACGACCAAGTATCGGCGAATAAAATATTACAGACAGCCAGCAGCGGGAGGAACGTCGAATTATTGGGAACCGGAAGTTTACGAGACTCCAGTCTGGGATTTACGACTTACGAAGTGGAAAGGAATGTGGCATTCTCTCTCCGTTGTTGCGTATTGTCGTGAGACTCGATAAAACCTTGCTATGTTTGATCAAATGAAAAGCGTACTCTTTTTTTTTTCTCCATTGCAGCTAAATCGCATGGACCAGGATTCTCTTTCTTATTCGTACGGTCGTTATATATTTAATACGTTCTTTTCGTGCGCCGAATCGTCGACGCGCGAATTACCAAACGGATAATTTATCCGCATGTTCGCAGATTTATGAACGCGCGCGATCCCGTGTTCTCAATCTCTTCCCTCCCCGTAGCATTGTAATGCGGATTAGTTCGCGGTCTCCCTTATTCGCAATATCCATAAATGCATGTACTTGTTATTTATGCCGGCTGGTTCATGCAAGCGTAATTATGTTATCTTCATCCGATGAGTAACGGCTGTTGCTTTACCCCGCTTTTATACGCCGCTTATCGTGTATAAAGCGCACGAAAATATATTGGTGAAGGGTTAAAATTTCGTGATTCACGTCCGTAGACGTGCGGCAGACGTCTAGATACTCATACTCTTTGGTGAAAGTGATAAGAGATATACCAAATCCACTGCAAATAAGCTATTATCATCTCGCCATCTCGATATTTATCTTATCGTATACGTTGTTATTATTGCCATAAATATTAAACGTTTTATAGGGATAATTTAGATCTGTTTGTTTTTAAAAATTTTCTAAATTTGGTTGTATGTGAATTCTTTGCGAAAACATTTCTGCATGTGTTGCATGGAAAGAACGATTTCGCTGAAATATTAAAATATTTAGCTACTGATCTGAAAATAATTTTATTGTACGTATTATTGTCGAAATAATTACGTAGGAATTTTAAGCATAATGAGCGATGTTGCGAAAATTTTTTACATTCTAGCAATCAGGTCCAACAAAATTATTTTCAGATCTATATCTAGCTAAAATTTTTAATACTTAAACAAATCCGCCCTTTCTGTGGTTGTTTAAATTTTTATTAAATCTTTGCAAATATCTTTGGTTCTTATAGCCTTTATTTTTTATATCAAATCTTCTACTGACAAGAAAACTTTTGTATCGCGACTCGACCGATGACTTTCTGGAATAGGAACCTTTTGAACAAAGAGCTTTGGCCTTCGTTTAAAATAAATTTTCTTATCTACGTGTCGCAGCGCGCATCGTGCAAAGAGCATATGGTACTTTTCTGATTACGCAGTCGCTACAATTTCTTAGTTTACCCTTTCCCGCTAATGGATACAAAGGGATAACGTGACAAACTAACGCCGCCACTGTGGATTATCGCATAACAGAAGCAAGAAAGAAGGTTGGGTGACCATTAATGGCGCAATACCGCTGATAGGGCTCGTTTTTTGTTTTATCGATACAATTGCATACTCGACAACGCCAAACAACCTCGTGCGCGTAATGGATACTCTCGAACGTATGCGGCGGCCATTGATGTGGGTTGATAAAACCGGTATTGATTTTCCATCTATGGCTAACGTACTGATTTGACATGATATCAATGAAAAAGTCTATTTAATGACTCTAGTTGTGCGGCAATAGCACCAGTTTAAATTTTACTGTTTGAGCAGCATATATTTTGTATTTACCAATATGATTAACCATTATATTAATCGTTATCTTTTCTCATAGCTTAATTTAATAGAATTTGTAGTTTTGGTTGCATCTCTATTTACAGATTTCTATATCTAGACTGACTACTTTGCCATGTTTGAAAGTAGCACCATGTTTAAATTCACGTATTTTCACATATATAAATCATATGCACAATCACTGTTGTAACATAATATATAGTCATGTGATACACTCATTGTATATGCGACAAACAGCACGCATTGCATATGTGAACTAAAACAGTACAGCTCGAAATCGAATTCATTTCTTTCTATCCCATGAGAACTAGCAGTCTAGGTATAAAAGTCTGTGATTACAATGGTATCTTAAATCAGGGGACATAAAATTCATATGAATTTTGAAATTGGAATTCTGGGAAAAATATAATATATTAAAAAAAAATCAGTTGCGCTATTGGTTTGATCGTTTTTCCTTATATGTTTAGCTGATCGTCATTAATATGACCGTTCAAACGCACATGTGTGAGTTGCTCGCGCGCAAGATCGGTACATGAGGGCATAAGTGGCCGGCCGTGCATGCCTGGAGCGATGGCGATGGTTTTTCTGGCGTGGAAGGTCCAAAAGAAGTTTGCCGCAATTAACGACTCCGTGAATTTACATACGTCGGCGATCGGCGCGGCGGGGATAAATGGCCAGAAGTCGCGCTGCGCGTGGTAAACGGGGACTAAGAGCGCGGATAAATAATCTCATGTATCGTTGGTCGTTGGTGAAAAAAGAGTAAATGTTCATTTATTGCGCTGATTTCGTGGCTTCATTCAGAAATTGATTCTGGCTCATTTTGCGTTCAAAAGTTGTACAATGTCGTGGTGATTAACGTTCTCAATATCAGTTCGGGTAAAAACAAGCATGTAGGTACGTGCTGCGTAATGGTTTGTTTTTTAAGTTATAATCCGCTTTCGCAATCCTGTCACGTATAGTTAATTCATTTATCGTATGAAATTCGACGAATACGGATTATCGTTATCGAAGAAAACATTGTACGGTTCCGATAGACATTCTATGGTTCCTCTCCCACCGTCGTACGGTTTTGTCCGTCCGTCAACGTCGGTCGGCGAGCAAAAAGGAAATCGGCAACAAGAAGAGAATCGTGTATACCAATCGGCGAAGCACGTCGATGCCTCCGACCAAGAGTAAGGGACCACCTTGCCGCAGGGGTTGAGAAAGAGACCCGAGAAGTTACCTTACGGAATGGTGTACGTCTACCTACCGCGCTCGAGCTGATTGCGAAAATAAACATTCATTATTGTAATTACTTTCTGCGACGTGGCCGTGCTGAGGGAGCAACCACGATCTCGAACTCTGCGAGGGACCGAGAGGAACAGAGAGAGAGAGAGAGAGAGAGAGAGAGAGGGGGGGGGAGGGAGGAGACGTAATAAGAGAGAGAAAGAGAGGGTGATAGCTAAAGGGGGAGAGTAGTGCGCGTGTTTGCGCGAGACGAAGACAGAGTCGCGTATATCCGTAACGAGAGTTTCATTGACGTGGTCGTCGTATCCGTGGCGGGTTAATTACAAAGTCGAACCGACGATTCCTTCATTAGCGAAAAGGAATCGCTCGAATCCGTTCCCGCGGCCGGGAGAGATGAATCCTCCTCGTTTACATCCGCGCGTTGCCGTTGTTCATGGAGTCCGGCCGCCTGGGACGTGTATCTTCCTCGTGAGGGACAAGAATAAATGAAAAAAAGAAAAAGGAGGCAGAGAGGAAGCTAAACGTGCGCTGAGAGAGTGGAGCGGGTTTCGCGTGATCGATCTGCGATCCATCCTCTTCGGTTGTCCTCGCGCAGGAAGAAAGTCCATAATTTAGTACGCACTCATATGAACACGCGTGTGCGTATGACGTGTGATAAAAGTGGCTCTCATGAACGATAAATGTAGGGATGGGGTGAATACAAAGCAGAGAAAAAGAGAGAAAAGGGAGAGAGGGCAAGTGCGTCGACCTTCAAGCGACATTCTTTTCGCTGGATATAATCAAGATCGACTTTCTGTGCAATTAAAAAGATGGCCATCGAGCAACGTGCGATAAATTGTATTTTTTAACCTTGTCTGTAATCTTTTTTGCGCGCTCTACAGATTAATCCTGTAAAAATATAGATATACAATTTATCGAAATGAGATAAATATCTGGTTAGAAAATTTTTTTAGCATAAACATAATATCTATAAATGCACATAAATTTTATCAACAAGAAATTAGCAAAGGGCAAATGAGAGTAAATAAATAATAAGTGCAAGGTTAAAGGTAAAAGGCTGAAAAAAATTTTAATAATATGTAAGACAATTATACTTCCTAACTAAGTTCCGGACGTTTCGACTGACTTCCAGTCATCTTCAGCGATTCAAAGCAAATAACATACAGAACACATTAAATCAACCCGGATACAAAATAGTAACGTAATTTAACGAACGTTAACTTCTTCCTGACGCTCCCCTGGCCGCAGGGTTGATAAAGACTAATGTTTTTTTTTAAGAATAAAACATATTGTGTTTCTTCTTGAATATGTTTTTAATGTTTCAAATATGCTTTAAACAGTACTATAAAAAAAACATTTAAAACATATTAAAAACATCAATTAAGCATGTTTTAAACTGTTTAAAACACGTTTAAAACATGTTTTTTACCAACCCTGCCTGGCCGACAGCACCCGTGTGAAGCCACTTATCTCAATTCTTGTTGGAGGAGTGTAATCTTAGTCATATCCCAAAATGATAATAATCTAAATTTAAATATATAAAACCATGAATTATAAGTTACTGTAATCGAGATTGAGAGAATTATAGAGAACTCACCAGATGCAATCAAACAAGGCAGCCTCAAAGAAATTAATGCAATAATCAAGTAAATCTATCACAATATTTTTATTAGCATGACGATGTGACATGTCGATTCAACAGATAACTGTATAATGTAACACAAAATTTTCATCAAAGCGCTCGTGTATCATATCTCAACAAGCATGGTAAACACAAATATATAAGATTAATAAACAAAACTCACAAAATATATGTCAAGACTAGATGCGCACTCAAGCGTAAAAAATATCTATTTAAATGTCTTTAAAACATTAACGTACGAATGGTGCAAAAATTCAGTATCTGATTTTAAATAAGCCATTTGTTTGCATTGTAATATATAACATTTCAGAAATGAGTCTTCTGTTGACAATCTTCCAATCAAATAAATTTTATGTCATGTATGGAAAAAGGAAAGAATTAGTTCGAAAATTGCATTTAAATTCGAAAAAACAAAATTAGCTGACAAAAAGTCGCATTTTTGTAGTAGTAGTGTTATTTTTGGAAAGCGTTGCTTTCGAGGAGGAACTCGATGTGTATCCGAAAAAGATGCGGAGCTAATTAAGGAGAGCTAATATCGTGCGTGCAGTGTAGTGCCGTGAATTAATTATCATTTATGGGCTCTGTGTTCGTATTATACTTTTAATCTCGGTTTGTCGGGACCTCGCACGCTCGCACGTGTCGTTCCCGTCCATAAAATGTTGGTCGTGTGGTAATATTTTACGCCTGCCCACGCGCGTGCCCTTACGTCGAAGGGAGATCCGGCGGAGTATGGGCGAGGGCTAAGGTGGCAGGATCGACAAGGAGCTCGTGGTCTTCCCGTCGCTTTGACCACAGGTGCATAAGGTGCATAAGGTGCATTTACTCGGGAAGTTGCAGTTCCCGCTCGTTCGCGCGAAATGGCCGTAATATCGTACGGTTATGCTTGCATTTAATACGCCAGCGGACAGGCTACACAGAGCCATGTTTGTGGCCGGTGTCGTATGTACGTCTGGTATGTATGTTGGGGCTCAATGTTGCCATCCGTGTAAGCGGCGCGGCGTATCCTCGAAACACGATCGCGCTCCACGAATTTTCACGATAAAGAACGCGCCGTCGCTTTGAAATATCCTTGTGCAAATATTACCTTCAAATCTTTCCCTGTCCGACAATTAGTAAGTGATAAGCCGTAATAATACGAGTTATGTCGATGTAATTGCGCCTTATAATGCAGAACGTAAAAGCATAGACTCCTTCTACGACAGTATAGCTTTCAAGGATGAAATTTATGACGGAATTAACGATGCAAGTTTATTTTAATTCATTTGATACATTATATCTATCCTGTCTTTCTTTTATTGTATCAAAGATTGCTAATTAGTAATGACTGCTTATAAGCGTCACCGATAGAATCTATCGTCGCGGTGGATGTTATGTCAGTGATAGATGTGGCGGAAGCGTAATCTTAATTTCAAGCGAGGTTTTACTTTTTATGGAATCCAACGATCGCATCTCAGTGGCACTCTCAATGTAGCAATTACTCGCAACATTCCCGTAACTAATCGTATTGGCACGCATATATCATGAATTCAGAGGCAGCGACTGCCGGTAGACCGGTGCAACTGCATTCTTCGGTGTTCGAACGAAAAGAACGCGCGTGCCAAATGGGAGTCTCCGCAAGACAATTTTTCTCGCGTCTCTGACACTTTCGGTTCAATACCTTTTCGATTGGAAATATAACATTTTAAATATTATAATCGAGCTCTCGAAATTAAAAAATATAATAAAATATGAAGCGCCACTACGGTCTGAATGTTAACATGTTGAACCATTATATATATGTATATGTATTCATTTAAATGTAGTAACGCTTCGTATTTAAAGTAATGTTTTTAACATAAACGATCTTATTCCTAATCTTATTATTGTATAATAAAATATATGAACAATAAGAGGATTAACACAGCGCGGAAATTGGTGCGCAAATTTCAATATAATTAACCAATAATGTTATCTACATACACTCTAAATATCCTACAGTGAAATCTCACTGTAAGAAAGTGAAAATGCAACCACCCTTGAAAAAAAGTGAAAATATTTCACTTCTTGAAAAAAGAGTGACGATCTTCACTCTTTTTAGAGTGAATTTTCATTTCAAAAAAGTAAAATCTCATTTAATCAAAAAAGTAAGATTTCACTCTAAAAAGAGTGAAGATCGTCACTTTTTTTTCAAGAAGTGAAATATTTTCACTTTTTTTCAAGGGTGGTTGCATTTTCACTCTCTTGAAGTGAGATTTCACTGCAAGAAATTTAGGGTGTAAAATATAAATGTACAGTAATTGTCTGTACCATCTTATTTGAATGTTTCGGTTTTCTTCAAACCATTATCAGCAAATCCATAAATACTTATCGTATATGTCTTTTACTTGTCTGACTCTCGTTGGGATAACATATGTTATAGGGTAACTCTGGCAAATATGCCGCGCTGGGATTTACACAGAAGTCAGAAAAAATAGGAGTGGGAGTAATTTTCCCGCAATTATTTTATTACACGCTTTTATGTTAATATATTGGTATTGTGTTATGATTTCAGTTTTTTATTATTAATATTAATGATATTATTGTGAGTTAAATCGATTTGTCACTGTTGAGTAGCGCCATCATAAATTATAATCTACATAACATGATTACTATAGGACGTGCAAAAGACTTAGTGGTTATTTCGTGATATATGAGTGTCGAGGATATAGTAAAGCATATTGTATAACAAAATACAAGTACTTTGCTCTTGCATTCTTTGTTCAGTTTGTTGTTTTGTATATCCTACCTATTTGGGGTATATGACATTTTTAACAGGCGGAATTTATGCCCAAAGCATACAAAGTGCGTACATTGAATTCAGTGCACTAAATACAATAAACGCATTACATGAAATATTATACCTCATGTCATAACACTTGTAATACATCTGGGAAAATTGTAATTATTATTTATTACATCATATACATATTTATATCATTCTTATTCCTTAATGAAACTTTATAAATGCATTTTATAAGTTATTGTGTCAATTTATGTCTTATTTATATGCATTATTTGTAAATTTTTTATGAACCATACCCCCCCTTCCTCCCCCTATGGGTAGCCATATATCCCGCCCCTATGGGATATATGGTAGAAATGCAAGGGTTTAAAAAAAGTTCATTTTTTAATACGAAATATAAATATTTCGGATTTCTAATATTTTTTTCATAATAGTGTAGACAGTACCACAGTTTTTACTGATATAGTTTGTTTACTTTAAATATAGTAAATAATATTTAATAAATTAAGTTTTTGATAGGTGCGACGTATATACCGGAGTTACCCTAATTTTATATCGTATAATATAAAATTAGATCTTATATTTCTTGTTATCTTTCCTTTATATAACTTGATTTCCTACATTTGGAATAACGAATTGTGATCTGTGGAGAATGAGGTCAGTCATTTGGCTTTTTTTTTAACGTAGAGACAAATTACGGCTATCCCAACCAAAAAGTAGGGAAATGCTCATCCTTATAGTCTTACATAGATTTTGAATTTTAACATTGTCACAAGATTTTTGTCTCTACGATAAGTATTTATGGATTTGCTGATGATGGTTTGAAGAAATCCGAATAAGATGATACAGACAATTATTGTACATTTATATTTTATATAGACATTATTGGTTAATTATATTGAAATTTGCGCACCAATTTCCGCGGTGTGTTAATGCTCTTATTGCCCATATATTTTATTATATTTTCGATTGGATATCAGTTCGAAATGCTTGCGAGCGGAATAATGCGACGCTTGTGGGTGGGTGGTAATGTCTGTTAAAAGGAAATCTGTATCAGTTTGGAGTGCGTCGATGCGAAAAGTATTTACCAAGTAGTCGTACCGGTTGCGCGCTGTGCTACTGCAACACAGACCATGGTTGAACTTGCATTCTGTAGTTATCAATGTAATAAAACGCTATTTATCATTTTTAAAGGTATATCCGCATACCTCCTTTTCAAATCAATATACCGATTACAGAAGAGATAGAGATAAATATTATTCAAGAAAGAAACGTTTCTTATAAATAGCAGGTAATATTACGTAAAAATTGGTAAAACAATTTTTCCTCGCATGTAAAGGTTTAGAAAGATGTCCAATTATTTAACGTGCTTCTCCATCAGAATTTTGTTGCCGATTATGTAACGTTGATTGCGCGCTGCTGCCAGATGCGAAATATCGTCGAGTGAGTTATGGAGAGGCGATTTATCGCGCGCCTGGTAAATCAACGCGTGTCGAAGATAAATGAATGTTTGCATTGTCTCCTCGCATGCGCGTAAATGTTCCTCGCACCGCGCGGTAGGAATAAAAGTTAGATTCGCGTGCACGCCCACGCACACGCGCGTGCGCTAATATACACGTAGAGGAAGATGCAGTGAAAAAGAGAGGGAGAGAGGGAGAGAGAATCTGCGAGATTCGCACGATATACCGATTTCATGTACGCCGGCAATCGTACAGATCGTGGCAATTAATCTCGCCGTGAACGGCCCGCGCTCGAGTTTCACGAGAAGAAATTTACATCGGCACTCGCATTAATCGCTCGCTCTTACGCTCGCCGTTTACGCGCCCGTCCGCAGAGATCATAAGAGATCGATAAGGAAATTGCTATTGTAATTAGTGCTGCCAGTGCTGCAGTAACCCAATGACGATTTATGCGTGTTTTCGGGCGAACGGCAATTAGCTGCCGCCGCGATACAATGCAGCGGAACGCAGCGCTGCCCACCGAATAACCGTCGTGTGCGAATCGCTTCGACTGTGTGATTTGCATGCAACGTTAATCTCGCGGACTGGCGCACCCGTATGATCGCGCAGTCTGCTTCTAATGTACCGGTAACGTTTAGCTTCTGATAGTTGTCTAATTAATTGGAATGTTCGGTGGTAAATAGTCACGTGTTGCGATACACGCTGTCTCAGCTCTACGCTCTCCAACGAACATTCTGCACATATTAATGGCCAACGCGGTGCATAAATCAAGCGTTCCGATTTGTCTCGCGCGGGGTTTATCAAATGTTTTTAATTATTGTCCTTACTGAATGACGACCGCTATAATTCTTCTACTATTTGTTCATTAATCACCGCGCGCGAGCTCGACGATATAGGTAATAGGTAGATAGATTTGTGAAACTTCGAACATGTACCTTGTCGAGGTTTGTTAGTTAATGAGTTTAATTAGCACGTAACTGTATGAATTATCCGCAATACGTTATCGAACTCTTGTCAGGATGTGTCACAAATATCCGGTTGATGTTAAGTATTTTTCCATGATGTATATCGACAGTATTTGTCTAATTATTTATTATAATAAAGTACACAGAGTACAATTATATTCATTTATTTTGTCATATATGTTCAATTAAAGAGTTCAATTTAGCATCAAATCCTTAACAGTGTCCACTGATTATAAAACATCATGATGTATGTGATCGGATAATTAAATAACCTATCGTATATTAATTAACATCTGCAACTTTTTTATCTTCTTAACTCTTTATTTCTGTATCATATAGCGTGGGATAGAAATAAAATTTCACATCGACGACGCGACGTAGTTGCTTGTAAAGTTGACTCTCTGGGACTCGTACAATTAATTACGACAAGGTGCGCTAAGTATCTGTGAAGTGATAGTACATCCATGTCTCTAATAATTGGTCGCTTCCACACATTAACCACACATAATGTTTCATTACAACACCGTTTGTCGTGTAGGTATATAGATAATATATTTTAATAAATCTTGTTAAATTAATTTAGAAATTTTTTGATACATAAATATATAAACTTGTATGAATTTTATTTCAAGCTACTACGTATAATCTTATAAATTATAAGATATAAGATATAAAAACTTTATGTAGGTATATAAAATAATTATTTATATTTTATATTTTATGAAATTATTTTTTTTTAATTTATACACATTTAAACATACATATATAAAAGAATAATTTTATGAAATGAAAAATATTAAAATTGGTCTCTCTCTCTCTCTCTCTCTCTTTTCTCAATACGAAACGATTTACACAATTTTAACTTTCTAATTCAACTTGTGCATTTGTACACTTATGTACCATACTTGATCCTTAGATATCAGAATACCGACTTTAAAAGATACGCCATGCGGTAATGAAGGCGCGTTTTAGCGTTCACGCTGTACATCGTTAACCGCCTCGTTAATTAACCGCTCGGAAATCCAACGACATCGGGGCAATTATTTATTGGTCCATTTGAACGGAACCTTTGTAGAATCTTACGTTGTTACCATGTACCGGCGGCGTATAAACGTATAAACGTAGTAAGAAAAATCCTCTTTTTTTCTCTTCCTTTTACTGTTTGTGGATTATACATTGGTGGATATACCACTTTGAATCTCTCGAAGCTTTGAAGCGAATATACATATACAGTAGTAAACACGTTTATAGCGATTCTGTATGTCTCCATCGTCGAGCGACTCTACTTTTTGCGAGTTGCACCGATAACGAGCGCTATTTATTTCTCTCAAGCCATTAGCGCCCTGCGAGCCATTTCTGCTCGGTCGAACGAGTTACGCGACTGGTGAGCGATGCATCCGGTCTTCGCAGATCGGAAACGATCTTTCGAGATTCGATCTTTACGCATTCTCGGGCCCCTCCCTCCTTGTTTTCCATCAAGTCCACTTTCTTCGTTCATCTTTCGCTCGTCCTTCCTTTCTTTCTCTTTTCTCGTTTCGCGTGCGCCCAGGATCACAGTCACGTATCTTGTGCCATCTTCCTCTCAGCAAATCGCTATCGATCGCGATCGCGGTCGTGTAGGAACATTACGTTGAAATTGCGCTATTCGTTTGACCCCGCTTCGTTGCGTCTCTCGATCTCGATCCGTTCTCCTCTTGTTGGCGCGGATCGACTCGTCTGAAGCCTCGATGCATCTTCATGGCCCGATTTTCATAGGGAAATTGCGTTAACCTTTCGCAGAGGTTAAATCGGACGATTGCCTCGAGTCACTCGATCCTCCTCCACTTTTCGCGCTCGTACCATCACCGCGAACGCGAGCATGCAATCTTTTCACAACTCGTTACGACGACAGCGCGAATATATACGCTTCCCGTTACTTCCACGACTCACCGTGCACTCATGCTTGAATCATTAGTTAGCAGACCGAGTGCTGTGGACACTTGTTAAATTTGCCAGCAGAAACATTCCTCGGATTGCACTATAAGATTCTTACGTAAATTCAACAAATTATTTGAAGCATTCGGTACTTTATTACAAATGATAAAATTCAAGATTAATAGATATCTATATTCGCATTTTGCTACACATTAAGATTATTAATATAAAAAAAGTTTGATTGTCAAAATTAATACTAATGGTTTCCTACCTCATTTATCTTGCTCTGCTAAATTTCTACAGAAAAGATTTATTTTCAGATTTTAATTTTTACAATGTATGTATGGAGTATTTTTTTGCACGTCATATGAAATTGTGGAGCGACAGGAAGGGAAAAGAGCGGTCGATTTGAATTGGTCGGTGACGTCAAATGAGCATAGTTATTTTCAGAGAAACCAGCGAGGTCGAATCGCATGCGACGACTTCGGGTCAGCTCGCTTTGCTCGCACGACTCACCCACGCCATTCCCTTTTTCTTGGCCGCGACCCAACGAATGTTGCCGTCACTTTGAAACTTGGCGAAGTCATTTTCGATAAAGTTCCTCTGAGGAAACTTCGCAAAGTTTTCGCTCGCTTTTTATGCATTTTGTTGAAATCATGGAAAGAAATATATTTTCGTATCTTTTTCAGAACGTAAGCTAGCTTGATAAATCTCTTTCTGTCACGTCAGTAGGCACTTTATGCTATAGATTTTAATTCTAGATCAGAATATAAACATAAAAATACAGATAGTGTTTTCGAAAAACAGACCGAGGGTCTCTCTGAGGTAATTGTTGAATGCAGAAACATCACGTCGAAAATACAATTGATTTACTCAGGAGCGAAGCAATTCAATATTGCATTGCATTTCGAATTGTTTGACGTTTCTCACGACAGTTAGTTTTCGAGCGGCTCATACAAATTTCCGTAGCTATTATCGCTGAATTATTTCGCCGTATCGAGCATTTCGCGTTTCGTAATAGCGAAATATCGTCCATTATTCATGTCTTGTTAAGGTGTCCCGAAGAAGGCGATTCCTATGTACACATAAGTACGATGGCGCAAGTGATAATCGTTGCTAATATCTGCCATGTTACGGCTATTACCGTGCTTCACCACGACACAACCGTAAATTCCTCCGAGCGGGAACGTACTTGCTGCTTGGGCATCTTAAATCCGTCTCGTTTTCGCGTCTCGTCGTCATCGTGAATCGACCCACAATACCTTTTCTGTCTTCCATGTGCCGGGCGAAAGTCTGTGATTTCATCGAGTGCTTAGACTCTCGGGCATCCGTTACATTGCGATCTACACAAAATATCTCCGATTGGTCGGTTACTCATAAATAGAAGATCATTTTAGTCGCCGTCTACTGAATAAAAATATTTTATTTATGTTAATTATATTATTGATAAAAATTTATAAATAATGCTTAAAGATCGTTGATAATAACGAATATATTTCAAGAAAGTGGAAACTTTGAGATGTGAAATATTTTCATTGCCTCTAAACACTTAAGTTTATAATGCTTTGTAGATATTCCGTTATTAACATTTGATTAAATCATCTTAGAGAAGAAAAGTGATTTATAGTCCTTAATTGAACAAATTATTGCGGAAAATAAAGAGATACTCATCGATTATCTTTGCGGCAATAATTTGTTTGTAACTTTGAAACATATGTATTGTGTAAAACTTTTGAATTTTACTTCGAAGAGTGAAATCTCACTCTTAAAGATTGAAAATTGAGCCACTTTTTCAAGAGTGGCTCAATTATTACTCTTTAGAGTGAGATTCCACTTCAAAGAATTTAGAGAGTAATAGCAATAGAATATTATTCAAGAATTACATTTTGTTAATGCATTGTCAAATAGTGCGTACGAGCGTGTTCTCCAAGATGATTTCTTGATGTGCAAATCTCGTAAATTATAATGATCCAAGTAGTGCATCGTTGCTTGAGTTCCCGCAGGTTTCTGTTTGGTTGGTTGCGTGGGTGTCGGACTTGGCAAGGTTCCAAGACTCGTGGGAGGCTGACCAGGCCTCATAGACTGACCTCAGCCTCTGACCTCACCCAAAATAGTCTCCCGCTGCCTGGCTCGTTTCTCCTGCATTTCTATTTCAGAATTTTCCTCTCTCTCGCACCGCGGAAAGTACGCGACGTGGTGGTAGGCGACGCAAGATTGCTGGAATGAGCTTCTCTGCGTTACCCGTCTCCATTTTAGTATCTCATGACGAGATACCAGCAGTAGATATATCGAATATAAAAATTTGTAAATAATTTATCTTTAAGTACTTTAAGTGTTTCTTAAACTTAAACTCGGCATTGTTCCGTAACGTTTCACACATCAACATTTGTTGCATTTTAGTAGAAAGATGGAGAAATTTATTAATATAAACACCCATATTAATGTTTGAAAAATCAATTAAGAATATATTTCGATACACGTAATTTTAATCGAGGCAGTTCGTGAGACGCAACTTTGCTCTCCTTCTCAAAGTTTGCAGCTCGTTACACGCGCGCTTTACGAGACATCCCCGAAAGATCTGCAATAAAAAGGGAAATCAGACGATTGTGTGGCACACACTTACGAAACTTTCGATTTCACGTAAACGGTCGACGCAACGCGGTGCATCGTCGGGCTGCACATCCCGCCGCGGGGCTATTTTCAGCGGCATCGTTTTTCTCTTTGCCGTCGACGGTAGCGAATAGCTCGAGGAATTATGATGCGGGCCCTCTCTCTCTCTCTCTCCCAGCTGGGGTAGATAGTTCCATTAAGATGCAAATTCGCCAATAATTCCATGCGGCGCGGCCGCTTGTCGCCCTGATCGCGTACTCGCTCGTAATCGTTCATATCGCGCCGAGATCGAGAGCCCGTTTTCCAATTCCCCGTGCGACATCGCCTCACGATGCTGAGAGTTAATTATTATCCCGACGATTTAATTGCTACGGGTATCGCGATATCCTCTCTCTTTCTTTCTTGTGAAGGAGGCAGCGAGACAAGGAAGCGAGATTATAAACACCAGCTGTATGTGGCGCGGAAAGCCAGACAGACACAGTGTTCTTCGCGTTTATAGTATCAGTATCGGTTACAGACTGATGTAGTGAGTGCTTGTTTGGTCAATACTTCGCCCTACGTGATGCATACGTGTCCGTCGAATACACTCTCTTTTCTTACTTTTTAGACTGTATCGGACATTAATAAACTTGGCGGACCTTTGAATACGCCGAGAGGAACGCGAAGTCGATATTTCGACTCGTATAACTCACTATGCCGTTACGTACGTTGAAAAGCACATGATAATCTTTTTTTTTCCATCCTTTTAGCACGAATGTACGATCGTGGATGAAATTCACGAATTACAAATATCGTACATGCATGGCTCCAGAATCCGATTGCGAAATCAAACTGGATGGAAACGTGCGATATGCTTCTAGGAATCATTCTGTTTCTAAACAGTCAGATGCGGACTGTTAATGTGACTTTGTTTGCAATTGAGAGTGCATCAGATTTCATACCGTTCGCTGAGAACTATCGTAAAACGATGGGAATTATGGGTACAAGCGTGTGAGCTTACAAAGTCGAAGGGAAGGGGGTGCGATTCTCGTTGCGTTGACGTACTTTACATGTAAATACAAGGAAAGGAGGTACGTCGTGCGAGCAAGGCTATCGCTTTTCCAATCTGGTAAGCCAATATCGCTTATTCTCTAGGAGTGTGAAACCGCTCTCGTCGTATAAACTCACGCACAACGATCGGGCGAACCAGTCAGCATCTGATGTATTTCCAGGGATATCTAATTACTCGAACAATCTAAGAACCGAAACACCTTCGCATTCACGACACTTATCTTACATAATGTTTTCCATGTTTCTATGCTCTCGATTTTCTCGCAAACAATATTGGAAAAATTATTTAAAGATTTATATACATTTTTTAATAATATTATTGATCAATTTTTATAAGAATAATAATTATAAACATTTATAGGTATTATAAATAATAATAAACGTGTATAATTTAATGTGGTATATTTTTATAGCTGTTTGCATTTTCTCTGCATTTTACGTTTTATCAAAGAACGATATGTATAAACGCAAATTTATTAAACGAGTGTATTTATCAAATTTAAATTGAAAATGCTACCGCGTGAGAGCTGGCTGACAATCCAGTCGTCTATCGCGCGCGAAGGTGTTGCTCCTGATTGCTAAGGAGGACAAGTAGCCCGTGGTATGAAAACTCAGCGGGAACGGCACTACGTGGAACGAATGTTAAGTCGCAGATGTTATCGTTCCAGATATTTACTGGCCTGCGAGCCATCAGCTCGCTCCAGATTAATGGCGCGATCGGTAATGAACGTGGCAGCGCGAGGGCCACGGCAATCACGGCTTCTTGGTACCACAAATCCCGACTTCCTCATATCCCGCGGCCATACACAGCGCGTTATCTTACGCACACGCTCGTACGCACGCACATATGCGTGTGTTATTATCAATGCGGCCGCGGGGATGCAGGGCGTCGCCGTTCGTGAAGATTACCGGTTTGCCGGGAATAAGACCGCGGAAATATTTTACCGCGACTTAAAGCTGGATTCAGGTGGCGTCTTAAGGAAATTTTTAACATTGATCACTTCCGCGACGTAAGTTGTTATTACGTAATGCGAAGAGAACGAATATCGCGTCTCCGAAGAAAATAATGGTAGAAAATAGAGCATTTTATGTCTATTTTAGAGGGAAAAGGAGAGATAATTTTTATTTTTTTTATATTAAATTATTTTTTATATTACGATGCACTGAATGAAACGAGAACCGTACCTCCTTGTTGATTGCTTGCTATATACCTGTAATATGCACGTATAATACAAGTTAAAGATTATTTTCCGCATCGCAGATGATAATATATCGTGAGCTCTGTGTTGTTGGCAATTGTAAAGGCGGGCAGCGCAAAATAGAAACACATTTAGCCGTTACAATGTTATTTGGCCTCTCTTCCGCAATATGATGTCCCCGTACAGTCTTGAGGAAGCGGGTCGGGTTCAGATAAGAATAAGCACTTGGCGCCTTGTCGTAAACGTCGTCTGTATTGCGTACGTTCACAAGAACACTTGTCCGGTGTCCACACCATCTTGACGCTGTCGACAACCCTATACTCTAAATGAGAAAAAAAATAACATTAACACGTAGTATGACCACGTCTACGTTAAGTTTTTAATGACACATTAAAATCTCGAGACTGGAATGTTGACCGAAGTTTATATACAGGGTGTTTCAGAAATAGTTGGTCAAGCTTTAAGAGCATATTCCACTCATTGTGAGGATGAAAAAAAGTCATAAACATAGGTTAAGAAACACTTCCTTTCCAACTTATAACTACTTTTTTATTTTATATTTATACCTATATCTTATTTTACACTTACATCTATATTTTCATTACAGAAATTGCTGGAAATGATTTTCTTCCGCATCGATGTATGCTTTGCATCGACGTCGCATGGATTGTCGAAGACGTTCAAAAATTCTCGGAGTATTTCGTATTTTTTCACACGCAGCGATAATACGATTTCAGAGTACTTCCACAGTAGCAACATTATTATACACGGTCTTAAGATGTCTCCATAAATAAAAATCCAAAGGATTCAAATCAGGAGAACTTGCAGGTCAAGCAATGAGTCCTCCTCTACCAATCCATCTATTGGTAATTATTATTCAGGAACTCTCGAGCAGTGCGGCTGAAGCTCCATCATGCATGAATCACATTTGATTGCGTATCTGTAGTGGAACGTCTTCTAATATTGGAGGGAGTTGCGTTTCCAAAAATTGTCTGCAGTTGTTACCATTAAGTGTAGGTGGGAGAAAAATCGGTCCAAGAAGGAAATCTCCAATAATAGAAGTACAATTCATGAAACGTCGAAGCGAGGCATGCCATCCGACGAAAATACAATTTAAATAAGAAATGTTTATAACTTGGAAAGGAAGCGTTTCCGAATCCATATTTATGACTTTTTTCATCCTTACAATGAGTGGTATATGCTCTTAGAGTTTGGCCAACTATTTCTGAAACACCCTGTATACATATCTAGCTATTTGATATTTCTTATGTATGTAGATGTTAAATGACAATTCCTTTATGTAGTACGGAATTATATTGCTATTATTAAAAATATTGATGACAATTCTCAAGTGCAAGTTTTCAAAATGATACATTTTTAAAATTAAGAGCTTGAAGAGAAATAGCAGTAAATTAGGTAACTTTGTAAGTTTATACCGAGGTTATAAATTGTATTTATACGAAGTAATGTTTTCATCTCTCTTTAGAACTAGAATAATTTCTGAGTATTTCGTGCGAAAATTTATGCAACTCATAAAGTTAAAATGTGAGAGAGTTCAACGGTCTACTTGTTCACGATATTGGCACAAATAATTTTGTCGACACCGGAAAATGACTTCGTTCGCGCACGCCTCGAATCACAATAATACATTTTCGGTACACATGTGTAGACATTATACAGCAGCTTCGTCCAGCATTTGTTCCAATCTGGACGGCCCCCAGGTAATAAATATGCCCTGACCGGCTGATATAATGCGAGCGTGGGCTGGTACCGCTGGAAATCGGTCCTCCTTGCTCGCGCGGGTTGCTTGATTTACGCCATACGCCGCGATGCATCACGGGTCTATCGTTCTGCTTGCATTTTGCCGAACCGAAAATAGGTTCGGCACTCGTAACTCGATGCTGTCTCCCTCCTCTCTCTTTCTCTGTCTCTCGTTCTCGCGCTCCATCGTTTTCTCTTCGTCGCGCATTCGCGTATTCCCGTCGCGGAGAACGATCCGTTCGGCCCCAAATCCACCTCCGCTTTCTTATCCCTGCTTATTACGAGAGCTGGAGCGCGCTGTTCGATGCTCGTTCGTTTTCAGACACAGTCCGCTGCACCTTCGATCCGCTCTATTTCTGAAAGATCGTTACTCCCAACAATCTCCCCGCGACCGACGACGACGACGACGACGACGTCGACGACTAGTGCTCCAAATCGATGCCGCGGCATCAGCCATCGAAAGCCGAAACGTCTCTCGGTGGAAACATTGATAACGTCCATCTTTATCGTAATCCATGCAGCACGAGCTATTATCGATTGCAATAAACTCTATGTGCATCGCCGTTCCGTCGGAATGCGTTCCAGATCATGAAATATTTATTCGTTGATGCGCTCGAAGATGCTGATTTCCGCGAACCAGTTCTTCGTAGTCTTCTTCTTCTACTCTCTTCATCGCGAAACTAATCGCGCGAATCGTGAAGCGACGATCCCATCCGAGAAGGACTTATTAGCGTTGTCCCTTCCAGTACTGATACTTGTCCTGATCCGCAAGAATATATCCTCTGGCGTGGACGACCAGCTCCCGACAGAATATCGCGTGTCGTTCTGCCTTGAGCATTTAGCATTTTATGTACTTGGCCAGAAAAAATCTCGCATCCGAGATTATCGTTGGGAAACGGTGCTGCCATCTTCCCTTTTTAGTATGTCGACAAAAAAGCAGTTTTAATTCGCCGAGAAAATAATTTTCTTGTCACACTTAGAGCTTTTTCTGCTCGCTTGTCTTCCACGTCGTTTTAAACTCGCGGGCTTTGTTAAAACGCGCTTAAAATAGATCCCGTATAGAATTGTTTTGCAAAAAGCTTGTGAAAAGTATCGCTATTAGCAGGGTCAATCTAATATCTGTAATATATATGCTTCGACGCACATCGTGAAAGTGTAAAACTTGTAATGGAGAAACGGTGCAAAACATACATCCGGCGGGTCATTAATTTTACCGTACCGTTTATAAGGAACCATCGGCAAGAACTCGATGAAATCGGGCACTCGTCGTTTTACCGACTTTCTCGTGCCTAGGCAGTTTGCAGGTAATCACCAGCAACACTGATATGTTAACATTAATATTCCGCGTGGTTTAATACGATTGGTATCGATCGTATGAACGGAATATGGAACGGGTTAATGCATTCCCCGCACATCGCTAATGGCGACTACCTGAATATTCGATAAAAAAATCACATCTTTTCCATTCATGCGCAACGCTATCATAAATTTTATCTCACTACGAAAATGCACTTTTACCTCTTTCGATCGGAACACACTTTCTGTGGTCGACGACTGTCCGTGGGTCGATCTGGACCGGTTTTGATTCGGGGTTACCGCTTCGTCAATGGAAAAACTTAACTTAATATGATAATACTGTTCCATGAAGGGAACGATCCGAGGATCCCCTGGCAGGACCACCTCCCAACCGGCCTAGCCGGCGTCGATCGAGAGCTACCGTACTTATTAATTGCCTCTTAATTAGCGATTCACGTCGCTGTTTCATCATACCCCTCAGCCATCCCGCCACTTTCGTCTTGTGAAGACATTTTTCAATAACTACGAGAAAGCTTTCTGTTATAACCGAGATTGTTCTTATTCTTCGGACGATTGGCGTCCGATTGTACGAGAGGGGGGGGGGGAGCACATTCCTCGTAAGAAACGGATCTTCTCGCTCTTGAGGATTGCTTCATTAGACTGGTGCACCTGCCCGAGCCGCATCTCCGACTTCACTTCTTTTGCGACGCGTCACCATTGAAGATCCGGTTCACGCACATGATCGGAGTATCTAATCAGCATAAGACGACGATTGTAACTGTTAATTTTGGGTGCGTCCTACTTAACATTCGCAATGCTCGCGTGCATCATTTCATTCTTGTTTAACATTTGATAAATAACAAGGAAATGAGATGCACACGAGCGTTATGAACGTTAAATGGAACGCGCTCATTGTATTTTCTTTCTGGTGTCAGTCACGGAAATTGATTCATGGCGTTTAAACGCGCATACGAAAAATTAGGAGCGCGGATTCGAGACAGGCATTCGTATGTAAACAATAATATTCTGCGTATAGCGCGTCTAAAATTGATTTTCGCGTGATGTAATAATTCGATATCTAAAAATGTTGCATACACGTACCCGAAATAAAATATCAAGCATATTTGTCACTTGCAACATGCAATTTTGAGAAGTACGCAGAGTCACGCTCTTTCAAATTCGAATCAAAGCCAAAGCGATCATGAGGACAGTTAATAAATATTCCTCTTTTGGAGGGCCCGGCGGGATTAAAGCCGTACCTGGTCTATATGTAGATTACGAAAGGGGCCCTTCGGAATCGATATACATATGTATACCTGGCGCGCGGGTAGAAGAGCGGCGCAACTTGGCCTGAGATCGGATAATAGCCCTACGCGATGCGGGAGCCGACGTAAGGCAACCATCGACAAATGGCCGTGGCCATGCAATAAACAAGCCGCGCAATTAAGAGAGCAGGTTAATTAATGTGGACCAACTAGGAGGAAGGCGCTCCTCCACCGCGCCGTGCCGTGCCGTTCTCTTCCACTCTCTCGCTCCGTCCTCCTTTTCCTTCTCCGTCTCCACAGCTCCACCACCTATTTCCTCTCGTCCCTTTCTTTCTCTCTTTCTCTCTTTCCGTCCTCCCCTTCGTCGATCATCTCCTTCCTTCGCGCTCAACGCAACTACCGTGCGCACAGTAGTTATCGAGGACCGAACCGCCCTTTTTTGCGATACACGCGAAGGGCAGCGCGGGACGTTGCGCGGGATTTCTTTCTGTCTCGTCCTGATGTGAGTACGAGAGGAGGAAGAGGAGAAGGAAGTGGAGAGGAAGACAGAGGAAAAAACCGAAAGGGACGAAGGGAGCGGTCGGTCGGTCGGGTTACTGGGTGCGCTCGTGAAATCCGGTGAAATCAATTCGCTGCGCGAACGGCGACAGTCGTAAATTGTCGTCTTTGTATTCCTTCTGCTTCTTCGATGTACGCGCCGGTACGCGCGGCCGCGCCGCGGCCGGAAAGAAACGACGGCGAACGGCGGCCGAACGGGCTGGAAACCCGAGAGAGATGATGAATTCGTGTTTGTGCCGGTGATTTATCGTTTCCTTCCACTGATAGAAGGAAGCTGCAGTTTCGCGCTTTCATCGATTTTTCGAACGTTCAAATAAATCTATGTATTTGCGACTTTACACAATTGAAATCAATATTTAATTTAATTTAATTCTTTTCGAAATTTTGTCGAACCAACATTATTAATTATAAAGAAGAATAATTGATAGTAGGATTACATCCTGCATTTCATCATTTTTGCGAAATTATTTCAACAAATTTGACATTTTAGCAGCTTCAAAGTTTTATGTGTAATTATTTTGATATAATAAAGGAGCATATAGCCAAAGATGTGTTTTTAGAGATAAAGTAATATATTTGGAATTAATACGTTATTAACACGTAATATTTCAGTTTCAATACCTCAGTTTCTGTCAAAAGAATTCTTTTATCATCATATCTTTATTTAACTTACACAAAGAATTGGACTTTATACAAAAATTGTGAGAATTTTGTTTCAAAAACACAGAATCGGGAAATTCTGTGTTGGTTAGACAACGGTTTATTAATTTTATATTTCAACAATTATATACCAAGACGAAATTATTATACGATAACCAAATATGAATTTGCAATGGACAAGATTGTAACATCGAAACAATGACATACGTAGAGACTTCCATTGTTAATTTAATTGTAACACCGACGTTCTGTACTGATGATGGTCAAATCTTGACCGAAACGTATACAAATATTGTGTTAACGTATTAATTTGAAATGTATTACTTTATCTCTAAAAAAACATCTTTAGCTGTGGATATATACTTCTTTATTTATATTTTTAAGCCATCTTCAAAAAGTTTAAATTTATTTTGATATTCTAATAAAATCACTTTCAGATCAGTATTTAGCTTATAGGTACTTCAGCAAAACCGTTCTTTCCGTGTATTATACAATAAAGTAATCCGTGATTGCATGTATATGATTTATTCGGGAGATACGATTCAGAAGTGCTCGTGAATTACACACGTAGCGTCGACACTTAGCGTTGCGTATTTCGTAACGGACGTATTTGCAAACGTAAGGTAGGAAATTGCGCGTGAAGCTCGCTGTACCACCTGCGCGTTAGGCATCATTTGTGCCGCACTCGCGTACATACATCGTGTCGATTGCAATAATTATCGGACATTTTCTACAGGCAGTCAGCCGTATGCTCTGACATTTTGACATTAGCAACGGGAGTCATTGAAAAGCCGGGGGATTAACGCGTTTTACCTCGACGGCAGTTACACCTGCCGAACCAGTTCGGACGATGTGAGTTGATGATGAAAGTTGATTGTTGGTGTTTGATCCGCGAAAGTCCATAACGCGACGAGATCCTTTCGTAAGGCATCGTTGTTTTGACTTACTTGCAGGGTATGCAAAAATTGACATACGCATATTTTACGCGTGGAATGTTCGCAGCGACCAAATGGTATAATTATTTTTACGATGTTAACATGAAAGTTACGGCTGTAATTGCAGTCCGTGCGCAGCACTTGAGCACAAAAGCGATGGTAATTCGTGTTGTCACACTGGGAGATATGTTTTGGTACTTACAACCATAATTTGTTGATATGTGACTGACAAAAACTTTCTTACTTCCTCATTAAAAAATTGTGTTGTCCTAATCAAATTGTGAATAGAATGACAAATTTCATTACAATATAATTTTTAAATGAGAAAGTAAGAAAGTTTTTGTTAGTCATATATCAACAAAATTAATGGTTACAGTACCAAACATTTCTCTCGTTGTCATTGTGGTACATTTTATACCCGTTTCCGCCACAATGCAGATTAACTTTAATCTCGGTTCAACTTACTCTTCATCTTTTTCTAATTCTTAAAACTAGAAAAAGATTAAGAGTAACCGAGATTAAAGTTAATCTACGTTGGTGGAAATGGGCATTAGTGAGTTAAACCACATCAAGCTGAGCTAAATCAGAAGCGGAAAACTTTTGCGTGGTGCGTTTTTCTACTCTTCTGGGATTATATTTGCATGTCTTTTTGTCACTGGTAAAAACCAAGTTTGTGACAAGGCTGCGCTTCGGCGAGTGAGCTGATCTGGCGTTCGCGGAAGGAGTCACGAGAGCCAATGAGGAAATGGCGGCGAGCGTGTTGCTTAACGTACGATGCTCTTCAAGGCCGTGTTAGACCTTCACCTCTTGACACGCAGCCGTATCCGTAGGCACGGCCGTGCGCCGTGGAATACCGCGGAACTTACGATCGTACAATGTCGTACATACATTAGTTTCTTCATGCTTCCTGCGTGCGGGGAATCGATCACGAATTCATTCTTTTTAACGTTGGGTTAGTATCATGTATTTTTGCAGACCTTTGTATAGAATATTAAATATTCTTTGTAGATTTACAAAATTAATCAAGTATACAACAATTAATGGCTATACAGAGTCAAACGCTGTTTTTCGGTGCGTACACTGAGAAAAATGATCTGGTTGGATTAAACAGTAATTCTGGTGGAAAATGGACGAATCAGAATTTTCTGGTTACGTCTATTAGAATTCTAGTTGAGATAACTAGAATTCTGATTAATATAATTATTCTGGTAAAAATAAGAATTCTAGTAGATTTTACCAGAAATATATCAACTAGAATTCTGGTTATCTCAACTAGAATTCTAAGAAATTTAACCAGAGAAATTTCTGATTCGTCCATTTTCAACCAGAAATTTTTTTCAGTGTAAATTATGTACAATATGTCTTTAATACAAGTTCGAACGTTTCGGTCCCATTGTTTGGACCATCATCAGCGATAATATAATATACAAAAAACTAACTAATGTTGAAGAGAATGGTGTTAAAACGCAAAAATAAATATATAAATTCTATAATCTATAATCATTCTTATATTCCAACAGAGGTAAGTCCATCACTTGGTGGATACACTATTATTTAATGACTTTCCATTAAAATTTATTTTTAAAAATATTACAAAAAATTAACTCAATAATGTGTAAACCTAGATAACATAATAGAAATAATGATAATTTTTTAAGAAACAAGATTAATTGGTTTACAATTCCTTATATATAAAAGATTTTTCTGATTCAAAAAGTATTGTTAATGGTGTAAATTACAAAATATCCTTTTTTAGCAGTAATAATTTGAACAATTTTATCAAAGTTTATAAAGATCCTCTTCCACAAGAAACAAAAAAGAACGTGGTTTATAGAATAAAATGCAATGATTGTGATGCAACTTATGTTGGTCAGACTAAGAGAAAACTAAAAACCAGAATTAACGAACACCGGAGTCACATACGATGGAATACTTCCTCTAGATTTGTTATCACTGACCACAGATTGGAGTACAATCATGATTTCAATTGGAATAATGTTGATTGCGAGAATTTCTATCATAAACGCTTGATTTCTGAAACGCTTTGTATTAAAACACAAAAAAACGGACTTAATTTACAAACAGACACCGAAGGTTTTGATCAGTCATACGCGAATATTCTAGACAAACTAATAAACAATAATGTATCCTAAACCTTTGTCTATATATATATCGTTTAATGCGAACAGTCTTCATTACATCGTCAGGATTAGTTAGTTACTGACTTTATTAAGACGAAAGTTATAAGTTTTACACGCGCTATTACTTTTATATTTTCAATTATGGAATTGTGTTTTTGTCGACCAGCAGAAGTAAGCTCGTTCTACAATAATTTTAAGTAAAAGATTTCCTTTTTTAGAGTAATGCATGATTTACATATTTCACAGACATTCTTCCAACGTTTTTTAAATTAATTGTGTCACGCCTTCACTCCACCAAGTGATGGACTTACCTCTGTTGGAATATAAGGATGATTATAGATTATAGAATTTATATTTTTGTGTTTTAACACCATTCTCTCCAACATTAGTTAGTTTTTTGTATATTATATTATCGCTGGTGATGGTCCAAACAATGGGACCGAAACGTTCGAATTTGTATTAAAGACATATTGCACATAATTTACGCACCGAAAAACAGCGTTTGACTCTGTATAGCCATTAATTGTTGTATACTTGATTAATTTTGTAAGTTTTATTAAACATAAGGAGTTGTTAATTCAATTAATTTGTTGATATTTTATTCTTTGTAGATTATTATGATTTCTTGATAACTTTAATATTTTTATATTCAAAATAATTAGAGGAATTTTATTATGTAGGGAATGTATATATTTCGATACAAAAACTGAATTGCTTTTAAAATCTCGTTTATGTTTGTATGCACAATGAAAATATAATATTGTCACATACGTTTTTCAAAGCCATAAAATTTTAATTTTTCTGTTATTTAGTATGACAAAGATATATTTAAAGCGTTCAAGTTAAGTGAGATACATACTTTGACTAAAAAATTGTACAAAAGATCAGAATACTAATTAGATTATGGAGACTTTGTAATTAAGTTGCAGAAGTGAACCCCAAGTCGATGGCAGGCATTAATTAAGACATTAAAAAATTAGCTACGCAATTAATTACGTTGAGCGCAAAAATCCATAGTGCGTTGAGGTGCGAGGCTACCTTTTGCGCGACTATAAAGTAGCGTGGGTCGGAGCTTTTGAAACGACTAATTACCGTAATTAGTAGCACGGTAGTCAGCGGTTGCGAGAGTCTCGGTTCACTGGGATTTATCGTAATCTCCGTCCTTGACTCCTATCAACACGGCTCCTATCAATATGTTCTTGCTAATAACTCGCTTTAATAATATTACAGTGTATATACATATATACATATATATATATATATATATATATATATATACACACACATGTAT
>NW_017299817.1:124826-140491 GCF_001594075.2 Trachymyrmex cornetzi | reverse complement strand
ATATATATATATATATATATATATATATATATATACACATGTATTTTATATACGTGGTAGAGCAGAAAATTGTGCATTTCAATCGGATATTTCAAAATGTGTTTTGCTGGACACGTATAGCGCTTAAATTTATCAATTTCCCAGTAATTTGACTCTTATACAGATGGACACGTGTGTAAGCACGACAAGAGAGAAGGTCAATGTATGCAAACGTTGCCAAGAGCACTAATCAGGACCACCTACCACTTCGTGATTTCATAATCAACGCTCGCGGCATGAGGATTGTCGGTGTACGGTGTATGTGCCATTATCTTGGACGTTCGAGTTTCAATTAGCGTAGAAGTGCCTCCGAGCGAATCTCGCGGCTCAAAGTTCCGTATGGCGGATCACTGATTAACGTTCGGGCGGAATTGCCCGTCTAACGTATACGCCCGCTAATGATTTTCCTTTAATAACTTCTATTCTGCCCTTTTATTCGTAATTATGCAGTGATTATCACATTTTACAGAATAATGTATTGTGTCGAGCGTTTTTAAGAAATATGGTTTTAAAAAACCATATTCCACCTTACAAAGGCTATAAAATTTTATTATTTTATCAAAGAAACGTTTTAAATAACAATTCGCAAAAGAATAATTCCAGGGTTGGCAGTGTTGGCACAGACCTGGAAAATCGGAAAAAGTGAGGGAAATTGAAATTGGTCATGGAAACCGGGAAAAGTCAGGGAAAATATAAAAAAGTTTGGAATTTCGCGCGTGCGAGCGCGCGCGCGAAATTTGCTCACATTTCCCTGAAACTGTTCCTATTCCAAATAATTGTTATAATTTTTTAAATATTATATCTGACGTTTATACTGAAATACGATCAATACTTGTGCACTTTAAACGATTTTAATAAAATAATTAAAATTTATATTTTCAATATTTTTATTTGATCCCTCATTTTTATTATAGTAACTGCATTCTTTTTTTCCAAACCTAATTTATTTTATGCTGTGGCTTGAATTTGCACCCAAAATTGTACTATGCTACTAAGCTTTTTTACGTTGTTTTTAATAACACAGACTAGCTTTCCTACAATCCTTGAGTCTAAATGTTAAAATTTACATATTTTATATTACTCATGGAAAATTTTCAATTTTCATCTGGAAAACCTGGAAAAGTCAGAGAATTTTAAAATTCATTTTCTGTGGCAACCCTGAATTCGTTTTGAATAGAAAAATAGAAAACACTTTCTACTTCTCTCTTGAATTTCTCTAGTTTCTGTACTGATTCCATTTCTCCACAACTTCACAGTTTCTGTTCTATTGTACAAGAGGGAATCGAGCAAACCGCACACATTTCCATTGTGTGACGCGAAGACAATTCTTTTGACATATTACGTGACATTCTTGACGATTGAATCATCGATGTATGACGGTCGCGCTGGTATCTCTTCTCTTTTTATTATTGGCTCTTGCTTGCCGAGAAGGGTCGCGGTTTTACGGTTCGCCAATCTCGCATTGGCGAGTGTAAAAAACCACGCCGTTACGCAAACGACCGACCGAGAATTTACGATGCCACGAAAAGAGCTTTGCTGGTGCAAGACGATTCACGACGTCGTTAGTCTACGAAGGCACTGCTTCTTCGCAGCACTTAAGAGTAAACGCGGTCATTTGGCATCAAGTTTTACACTCTAAATACAGTATAATAAGGAAATAAAGTTATATTTTAGTATTAATGCTGAATATTTTCCTAACTATCAGTGATTGCCTTTTGTCACAAATTTTATCTCGAATACGTTTAGAGTATTTGTTGATTTAAATCAGTTTGTACATTTGTGTTAAATTTAATACATTTCATGTGTCTTAAACGGTCCACTTAAATTTTGTATTAATTTAATACAAGATAAATATGTTAGAAAGTAACACACAAATATTATATAAAAAAATTAACGCAAAAATATAATACTGACAATTTATAAGTAAACTGTGACTTCATATTTTTCAGTAAAATTAACATTTATGATATGTTAAATTAACATGTATTTTATTCATTTTATCTTATTTTTTTATGTGTTTTATAACACATTATTTTTATGTTATTTGTTCTCACTTCACTTTCTCATAAATTTTGTTATTTTGACACTAAGAAATGTTGAATATCAATTTAACGCAAAATAACATAATCATATTATGTCAAATTAACATTCAAAAATGTTCAAAATTCAATACAAAATTTTTACAAGATCTTGAATGGACTTGTGGTATTTCTAACACAAATGTAAAGTGGTTTTTACTTGCAACGCACTGTTAAATCTATAATGTAAAATTTAACCTAATTTGAGTTGCCATCACTCCCACTTAATATATCATTATTTTATACTAAAACATTGAATAAATTTAAACTGTTTAATTCCATTATTTTAAAACAAAATTTAAAGCGACATACTGAATAGAAGCAGTAGCGACCTGTAGAAATAACTATAAATAATTTAAATTGGGTACAATTTGACATTATGAATTTAACAGTCTAAGATCGTAAATTTGTATTAGTTTGCCGCTTTGCGATTGGTAGATTATGTGACAAATGATACTATACATCAATTATGAACGAGTGATTTTCTCGCTCGAACGAAATCAGTTTTATGCCCGCGTCGCACATGTATATGTACGCGTGACTAAACTGAAATCTCAGTAATCGGTTCTTGACATTCGCAAGTGACGCATTGTGCGACTCGCAATGCCAATCAATTATATGATAGAGCAAAAGATGTCAACTTTTTTTGTTATAAGAAAATTTATTAATAAAACGTATGTATTTATTTTTTCATTTTTATATGATATATATTATATATTTTTTGAGAGCTAATTAAAAGAAATAATCCTATTTTCAGTCAAATCGGATCTTACTGATCTTAGTGCTTAATAATATTAAGTGCAAATTTTGGCAAATATATTATTCCAGTTTTTATAAACTGCACGCTGCACGCCGATAAGTCGTAATTGCAAACTAAAACCGAAATTAATATCTCAAATTAGATTGATCGGTGAAGATAATAATTAATTGTTTATGACGTAGGCATCTCCCGGAAAGTTGGGAATTTCAATTCTGAGTAATATTTTTTGCAATAAATTATTTACAGGTTTTTAAGATACTTATTGGCTTCACTATTAAAATTAACGATCAGTCAGATTTAAGATATTAATTTTAACTTTAGTTTGCATTTCAAATCCGATAAACCTTATATCGGCGCACAGTTTATAAAATTGAAATAATATATTTGTAAAAATTTGCATTATACATTAAGCCGTGACTGAAAATAGGATTATTTTTATCAAGTCATTTATTCTCATCGATCTAATTTTGATTTATATATTTTTTATATTATTTTATTATATTCGATAACAGTGTATCGTCTTGTTACTTTTCATGAGATAAGAATAATACGTTTTAATGCGCGTTAGGAATTTATACCTTGCTATTTTCACGAAACATTATTAAGACCATCTTAGAAATTGGAGAAATTTAATAATTGCTTGTTAATTGCTCAAATGTCAATGAGTAGAAATCACGATGTATGAAAGATTGCGATGCCCGTTCGCGTTTAACATGAGCTAAATATCTCGACTTGAGGAAAGAGAGCAAACAGAACGAACCTCGGCGCGGCATCTCTTTCTTCCGAGAGGAGAAAGGGGCGGTATTCGATTCGCGCGAACCCCATGGCGGCCGTGACCCCGATTTGGCAGGTGCACTTCCTCCCGAGATCGTTCCGGCGATAACTGTCGATCGTCGATCATTTTGCGGTCGTGTTGGCCGTTACGTGCGCCGCGTTATATCTGCGGCAAGACATTGGTAGAAAGTTGCAGTGAAAGCGATACAAAATTTGATACGGCAGTCGCAGCTTCAAGCGTGCACTTTTCTCGCCGCGGATTAATTCCGCGGACGTGACCGGTCGCGGGAGAGGTGTTGATCGCGTCGATTTCCGTATTCGCGGCGCGGCAGCAGCAGCAGCAGCAAACAGCTGCCAAGATCGAGTTCGCATTCAGGAGCTTTGCTTCCGATCAAACCCGAAACGGCTGACCGATATCTCGCATCGCGCTTGAATTTCTTGCTGATCTTTACGACCTCGGGCGCGTTGCTCTTAAATCAAAGAAATTCATCACAGTCCGCTAATTAAACAGACTTTCCCGGGGAATTTCTGTGAGAGAGGCGCTGTTCCGAGCCGTATACGCGCATCAGTCACTGCTGCCTGTAAGTTTCTCGAGGTTAGCTCTCAAACGATCCGAAGACGATTTGATCGATGTTGTCCTTCCTCCTCGGTAGCGGCACGTTCTCACCCCTTCCCTACGGGACGTCCGGCGAGTCCTTCCTTAATGCGTCCTTGATGAGAGGCAACCTCGTGAGAGCCTGCCAGGCTACCCTTGCCTCGATTACCTGCCTTATCGATGCCAGCGATTATTTTGCTCGTCACGTTCGTCATCGTCTCTGCGGGTCACCCGGCTGGAAGCTTTTTACCTGCCAGCGCCGCAAAGGTGCGCGCTCCAACGAACCCGAGGACGATCATTTCTCGGAAGAACGTGCACTACCGTCTTCGGGCATTACCTTACCTCTTTCTTAGCTTTGCTTTAATCTTCTGGTGAAAGACGATATTTTGTAAGCCGCGAGACCGCAACAAGTAAATTTCTCACGAAATTAGAGATAACACGCTTAAACTAATCTTGTAGAAATTGATCGAAACGACTAAAATTGAAAATTGTAATCATATACTATTCTCTTTTGATACCTACGTATTAGTACTTACGCATTAGCATATTAAAATATTAATACCTACAATAAATTCTCGATGCGAAAGATAAAATTGTATTTCAAAGCAATTACTTTTCGAAATAACATTCGTTCAAAATTTCTTTAGGAAGGGCATTAAAAGAAAAAGAACATTTTTCGTTTATCCATTCTGTATATACATCATAAATAATCTCATAAATCTGGAGTGCTTTTACAGTGCTATTGACTTTAACTCGTATGGTACCTTCTTGAATGTAAAAATACTTTTGAACATGGTACTTACAGCTTTTTTTATGTCGACTCTTCAGTACAGCGCCCAGGTGAGCTCGGTTCAACACGCCGGTCGGCAAAAATCGCGAAAACGACCGGCTCGTAACTCCGGACTTGCGGCGCATCCGCTCTAACGGATGCTGGACGAGAGAACGATGCGGCGAGCAAAGGGAGTGTAGCGGCAAAGCGCGCGGCTCGCTGGAAAGAGAGCGCAGATCGTATGCACGTCGAAAAGGCCTCGTGCATTGCAGCCGCTGCATGCGCCGCTCTTCTAAAAGGCAAGCCGGTATAGAGTCTGCGAGTCTGCGATGGGGGCCCCACGACATTAGAGCCACATTAACGCGCGCACTCGTCGACCAGCTGGTACCCTATCGGGTCAGCTAATTACATGCCGATTCCGAGAGATCACTCGCACAATGCCCGTGTCGACATGCCGCTCTCCTCGTCGTCGTTACGCCGCGTCTTCGGTGTCGATACTTGTGATTCACCAGCCAGGTAGCGTTGAATCTCTGCGAGCGTATATTTCTAGTAATATATTACACGCACTTTTAGTCGTACTATATAAATGTAACTTTTTTTTATCGAAGTCTGTTGATCAATTTATTTAACTCAAAGTTTAACGTAAAGATTCTTCGGATATAACATTATAAAATTTCCGAATTTTCCAGAAAACCTATAGAATATAAATTATTGAGAAATTGCATTTACTGGAATGTTTTTTTTTTTCGAAGTAAGTAATTTTGTATATCTACATACTGAAAGAAAAGTGTTTAATATTTATAACCACATTGCATGGTAAGATAATTATTTTTATTTAGGAACTCTAGTTTTATGATTATTTATACTGCTATAATATTGATAATAATAAGCGTATATGATAATTTTTTCAAACATAAAAAAATATATAAATTATGATAATTTTGAATAATAACATAGTAAAATATCAAGATATAAATGCAGGTAAGTAAAATAAACATTTTTATTCAGTAAATGCAATCGCAATTATAGTGAATATAAATATTTTCTTAAATTCTCTTACTATTTATGTGATAATAATAACTAAAAAATATGTTAGGAAAAAACTAAGAACTCTTAAGCAGTGTGTGACTTTTATAACAAAATTGATTATATTTGCATAGCTAGAACAACTATAAATGTATAGTGACCAAAAAAAACAACTATAAATAACAAATAATTAAATTCTAATAATTGCAACTATTTTTTTCTCTCAGTAATCACGCTGATTTACATTAATCGACACTTGTCTTCGAAGTTGTCTCATTTTGCGTGAGATTGATATTTGTATTCAGCACAGAATTATTCATCTTGTATCACGCACTTATTTGATTTGTTGCACATAGCATAAATAATTTTGTATAAAGACAATGATGTAATCATACCATAAATTACAATTAAAATTGCTTATTTCAAATCATTACTTCAATCACTCACTCGCGAACAGGGATGTGAGAAATCGTTATTTTAATAACATTAAATATCATTCTCAAACATTTAACTATTATGATGTTAAATAATCACTCAAACATATTATTTGAATATAAGTATGCATTGCGTGGCGTATTTTGACATTTATTCATTTCTTCAGAATAAATATTGATAGATTGAATTTGAAATTGTTTAATGGATTCGCGCAATTGAATATATAAAAGTCAATGAGGTACTGAATTGATCCCAGCATCAAGTGGAAGTTTCGCGGAAAGGTTCCATCGGTTACACGGTGCCGCAACGGGCGCGCACCCGCGAGTGCTTGGGCCGCTAATCGTTCCTAGCTACTCGCTACGTATCGTACCAACAGTACGAACGCGATTTACGGCCGGATTGTGTGCGGTCGATCGCTCGGCGGATTCGAAACGGCCGCTTTTGTCTTTATGGTGCGACTGATCGCGATCACGGGGTGCGCGGGTGGTATAGTTTATGCGATGGCGGAGGCAGTTTGTTGCGCCTGTGCGTATAGGATTAATTAGACGTTACGAAATTGCAGCGTGTAGCCTCGGGTGGTCGTGATGGATGCAATCCGCCGGTTCGTATTTATTTCTCACGTCTAGTCGTACGTGAAGTATTTTATTGCGTGGCTTGTTGCGATTTCGCCTCAATGCGGTACGTTGTAAGAAACTATTCTTCCAAATTTTCTTTTACGTTTTAGCTTCTATTGATTCATTCTCGCGATATTTTCCTGTAACAATTATGTTGTCACGTATTTGCTTTAACACAGGAATTATCAAAAATATTTATGCAAGAATTCTGTGATAAAGTATAATTCACTTAAATTGGAATTGAGACATGAAAAGATGTTTTCACGAAATTAAACACTAAGAAATTCTATTTTAATATTTGTTTAAAGTAATTTAAAGAAAATTTCTATATTCGACTGTTATTTTTGTTTTACGAAAAGCTTACATACAACATTCTCATTAGCCGTATTTAATCAGTTGTAGACGCGCGATTCTAACTCTCTGTCACACAATGGGGATTCACTCTGGGATTTGTCTATCCTGCTGAACCACGCTGATCTCGATGTAGCTTACAGCCTTTACCAGCGGGAGCTCTGTTGGTTACTTATTCGAGGAAGGTGTATTTATTCAAAACCGCACTGTTCCCACTGCGTTCGAGGAATCTGAATGTTGAGGTACTCTTCAGGAGTTCTCCAGGAACAAAGACCTGTCGCTCGTTACAGTTCGTTTTAATTAATTAAAATATATAAAGCTCAGCTTTTGTGATAACAAGAAATATATTCACCATTCGTGCCAACAGGAAGAATGGACAATTTCATCCGGCTGAATATTAGTGAATGGTACCTTTAGGAGGCATGGAATGTAAGTTTTGAGTTCAGAGTGTTTATTTCTAAAAATGCGTATTGTTTTCCTATTCCATAATTACATAGTAATTGTATTTTGAAATTAATTAATTATTTTAATTGTTACTTATTCCAAATAAGCGATAATTGTCTTTTCATTAATCTTCTTTTTCAATTTTTAAGTAGAAGCAAGAATTCAGAAAACTATACAAAAATGTTAATTATTGTTTTTAGTAAATATATTACAATATACATTATATAAAAAATAAAAATTTTTTTCTTTCGCTGTTTTATTCCGCTATATTCTGTCTCGAGAATTTCGGAGTATGATATGTGTTTTTCGACGTCGTAGTTCATTTGCGTTATTACCGAGCGATGTCACCGGCGGACGAGTGACAACCTCGAAAAATCACTTCTGTCCATCGAGTACGACGATTCGTACTGGCAAATGTGCTACGTGTCTGTCTTCGACTTCACGCGAAAACTGTTGGCCGTTGTAGTCGGCGACGTTGCAAGCCGCTGATGACACTCTATGGCACTTGAGAGCAGGCCGCTGTGTTGCAGTGCTTAGTTTTCTCGAAGAGGGTCGACCCTTGTCGCCACTGCTGATCGTCGTCGTCGACGACGACGACGATGATTACGACGTTCTCTCTTCGGCAATTACAGCTCAAGTGGCACCGTAAGAGACAGGTGGTAAGCTGCATCTTGGGTTGTTCGCGCCATCTTTGATTTCTTCCTTTTCCACCTTCTTTTTCGTTGTATCTCCCGTAAATTTATGACAGGATATATATTGCAGTATTTATCCCTTGAGAGATAACTACTCGGCTCCTGATGGCCTGTTTTAAGTCATCGTTCTTCTTAATTAATTATTCTCTAGCTACTAGTGTTACATCGGAAGAATTTACCACTCCATGATTAATCTGACATCTGTTGGTGCATGTAGAAATATTCCATCAAATAGCATTATATAGTACTTTCTAATCTTTTTTAGTCTTCTAATATCATCAAGGTAACTAATGAAATTATCTGCCAATGATAGTAAATTTTTCGAGCGTATTTTAGCTTTAAATGAATAATTATTCATACGATTTACTTATTATTGTTGTTGAATGTGGTGAAAAAATTTTCTTGCCATAAACATCTTTGAACTATATCTCTATAACGAAATTCACTATTGTGTCTCGACTATGTAAGCTGGTAATCATCCGGAAGTCAACAGTCGATAAACGTACGATCAACGAACTTTACAGTCCAGAGATTAAGACTATGTTAAATCGTGATATTATCAGTGACCATTCTGTTGTACGATCAATAAAACGCAGTCATGGAAAATCTCAGTGTCTCACGGAGACACTTTCAATGGCGATACGTTATCGGACGATAAAAGTACACGACCGGGGCTCGGTGAGATCGTGGACGCTAAGGAAACACGATGCGAGATCTTCGTCGTCAAGGGCTACGGATAATCGACTTAACGACGAGGCTTAACGACTTCGCGGTAACGGTTTCGCCGGACCTCTTCTCGTCGTCGCCGGGCATTACGATCCGCGGGAATTCTAAACTTGGGACCCGTCGTCCGCCTGGGCCTTGTCGTCCGGCTGAGCGATCGAGACTCGGGCTCTATAATGCACGGGCGACATCGCCATACGTGTCATGGGGGAATCGATCCGATCCGGTTGTAAGCCGACCTAACCATAAGTTCACCTCGGATCGGCGTCGTGCTCGTCGAGTCTGCCTCACTGCATGCGGGAAAGCCGAATAAAACGCGGAATCTTGATCCGCTATGCTTAAAGGCTTGATTCTCTCTGACACCTTGCTCTGACGAGGCACGATCGCTTCAATTCCGCAAAGATCCGAGATCTTTTTTACGGAAAGCGATTATATGGATATGTACATAAAATATATATCGGATCAAAAAAATATCAAATAAAATAAATAAATAATTTTTATTTTGAAAATTCAATATAAAGAATGTACAATAGGGCTCTATTCTCTTTTTTCTCGTCGTTCTTACGTTGAAACATCTCGTGAAAATGCGCAGGTGTTAGCCACTCGTTCAACACCTTCGATACGGCGGTGAACCGGCTGGCATGATATGCGAGAATTCTTCAGGAAGCCAGGAAACATGGCGATCGGTTCTTTGACGGAGCTGCTGACTCGTCCGGACTCAAACAGAACTCGCCATCGCGTCCTTAACTGCTCGCGCGGAAGAGGGCATGATTCGTGCATTCCCGTTTCGTTGCTCTTACGAAATCGGCCGATTTAATTACAACGCTTATCAGGCTGTCGGACTTGCCGGACGCGCGGTTTTAATGGGCACCTGCGAGATATCCGGGTTCAACAGCGGGCGGCGGACGATACTTTTTCTCCCCATATGCGCGCAGCGCAAATAATTAAGGTTTTGCCAATCGTGATTATCGGCTGTCACGCGAAACGCCAAAAAGAATCGCGCGTGAAATTCTCGGGAAGAAAGCCGTTGGGTACGCCGCTTCGATCGCCTCGCGATTATACCGATCATTATATCTGTTTTTAGTTTAATCCGCAATTTATTACGACACCACCCATAGGCGATACCTCCGTACATCGTGTATCATAGTCATTGCGTTATCTAATTATATGTATATACGTGAGACATTTCTAGAACGACGGGACATTAGTTGGAGTGATCATCGATGAGCACTGTTTTCAAACGGGATCGAACCGGTTCGTAACGGTTTGCTTAATTTTGCGTTGCATGCCTGACAATGAACTCTGTGTTAAATTCTTAGCCGCTATCGGTACAGGATATCGTGACATATTTTGAGCTCCGATAAGATAATTGATGAGCAATTGTTGTCAACACATTTTGTTTTCTCTGTTCAAAGTTATAACGAACGAGGTAAATTGATAATATATATTTAATACTTTTACTGTGTAATTATAATGCAAGCACGTACTTTTGCTGAAAGCATACCGATTGATAGAATAGTGCAAACGATTTAGTCATTGTATATAGAATTATTATTCTCCGTTATTATTCTAATTATTGAAAGTAAGGCAGTTATGCTATAATTAGTGATTCACGTAACTACGTGACTTGTAGCTCCGTAATAATGTAATTACATATAATTTTACATGATCGCGTGTAGCACCGTTGTAATGTGTTCACTAATATGGTTATTTATTTAATTCCTCATTTACTTGTCAGTGATACATTTTAATTAATCATCAATATATCGTTACGATCTATGTTTCATACTTGTCAGTTATCAAGTTATTTATCACTCATTCTTCGCAATAGCATCTTTATCATCATGCTCATCTTTATCATGTACGAAGTGCTTTACTCGAAATATTTCGTTTTTCATGCTACTCTCAGCACTTTAAGTGCACTTATTATTTATCATTTTCGCTTTATTGTAGCTTTTCATGCATTTCTCATTGTCTCTAATGTAATTTTTCTTTTTTATTTTTAGGGATCGTGACAACCTGGCGGACAGCTCGGAGCGAGACTCCCCTTGGAGTTGTGGGGGTGGCAGCGGTGGTGGCCGCAGACCCCTCATCTCCATTATCGAACACCTACACACCTCCAAGAGCAGACTTCACAATGGTGAGTTGTATGTCCAGCATGTTTATCATTGCCCTTCTTGACACGTATCATTTCTTACTCGCATTATTGCATTAAAGAGAAGTTTAATGAAATATTTTTCGCCTTCTCTTTTCGCGCATCTCGTGTTTGTCTCGGAGAGGCAGTAAAAACGTTTAATCAATGAAACGCGAAGGAATTGATTTTATTTACTGAAGACAAGAAATTATTTTTTCAGAAAAATGCCGCGATCGCGTGTCAATATGCATTCATTTACGTGCGTCAGTTGACTAATTGATCGGTAATTTTAACTGTCTACGAAAAACATAAAATTAATTATTTCACATTACTGTCTGAATATTCCTTATGTCCGCCATAACGATATTATACGAATGAAAAAACTTGTCGGCATATCCATCATTAAACTCAACGATAATATTTTCAAGTCTATAAAATAAACTTTATTGTCTGTAAAATAATATTGTCTCGAAAGTTGTATTACGCTTGAAGATAAATTTACATAAGTGTTACAAATTAAGCAGCATAAATAGAGCGGACGTTTATATAATATTTCTGACGGTATTAATTAATAATTTCTTATACAATAATTAGTTGTCACTAACGTTTTCAGCGATATGAAGTTTTGTGAAGAAAGAGCGACAGTCGCTCGTTAAATACATGTCACATCTGTGCTCATATATCCTTAAATATATTTTATCTGTACCCATATATTCTAAAATGTTAAAAACATATCCATAAAGCAACTTATATGAGGGAATCGTCACGGTATTGAAAAAAATTCCAGTGCATTTAATCCGTGCACGAAGGGAAGGAATGATGGCGCGGATACAGACGCTATTAGGAGTAATGAGCACACCTATGCCATAAACATGGCGATAATGATCGGCCGCGCGCTCTTGTAACGATAATAAATAATCAGGCGAAATATCAGCCAACAAAACTTACACGAACGTTCGTTCCTTTGATGGCGGCGCGTTGGTTGGCGGGAGCGAGCGAGTGGACCACGGAGCAGACTCTGGCGACTCTCCGTGATGTCTTCATCTCGGGTAATTAGAGGCACGGATGCGCATAAGCGAGGCCGCTTATGTGTGCACGTCCGATTCTCTCGAGTGAAACGAGTGTCTCCTCCAAGTAGCAAGGGAACGGCACGGCGCGCGGCGGCGGCCTTTTACTCATCGTTCGTCCAGGTATTCTGGGTGGAAGCACGCGATAGGATGTAGACAAGAAAAGGGAGTTGGTCAGGGACGCGAAGGGAGCGGATCCTTCTAGGACGTTACGGTAGCATTATATCGGTGGCCAGACACAGGAACCGGGCATCGCGCGTACGATGGCGAGTCGAGAGTTTATTACGACCTTGGAAGGAGGATTTCAAGCAGGGGAGATAAAATACAATTATAGACGGACGTACCGGCACACCAGTGGTAATGACGGTAATAATAGTATCGTCGACGATAGTTACGTTAAAAGTAATAACGATAATATCGTCGCTAATAATCGAGGTGGATGGCAGCGTCACTCGCGAAATGTCAACTCGCTGGAAATGAGAGGAAAATGTGGGTGATATCTATGCAAATAACACTGCATCAGTTGCATGTTGCTTATGCGAAAAAGCAGGTCGATAGCGCCCACTGTAAAAATCAAAGAGAGGCGATAAAATAACGTATCGTAACAAAGTGTACATGAGACAGGATACTATGTGGAAATCTTTATGAAAGAAGTAGCGGGAGGGTTACGAGCTTTACGTCAACTGTAACCAAGAGAGATATAATGTAAATAACGATAATACTGCTATTAATTATAAATATGGAAGCGGTAGTCGCAAAATGTCATGGACGGAAGCGAAAGGAAAATATGGGTAATATTTTAATAAATAAAATATTTCCATTTGTATGGCTTAGAGTAAATACATTATACTATTTAATAGCTGAAATAAAGGAACATTTTTTTTGTTGAGAAATTAATGAGACACACATATATATAAATAACAAAAATATATAAGTTATATAAAAATTGTACAATAGAAAGTAATATCGAGAGAAAAAGAAAGAAGGAAAAAGATATAGGGAGAAGAGAGAAAAAAGAAAGGACGCCATGAAGGGTCACGAGATTAATCGCAATTACGGGAGTTTTCAGCGCGCGTCTCATTAGCCTACGCCCTCATTATTATATTATCAACATCCTCAGGATCGTATAATAGTCCTTGAATATATTTATGAGGGTAATCCCTACAGTTGTGCGCGTACGAAAGTTGCGGCTTTCTCCGGTCTGTAACAATAATCCCTGCATTCCCCTATATAATTGTGCCCGCGGAGGATTTATAGAGCTGGTCCAGAGTCTCCCGATCTTATCCAACAATCTGCCTATTGAGTAGGCAGACTAGAAGCGCACAGAGATGCGCCGCGCCGCCTCGGCAATGGGATTCATTCAGAAGTGCCGAGACGAGACCTCTCGGTACCGCGATTATTCCGCGCAGGAAGGTTGGTTTTTCGACTCTTGTGCGGAGTAAAGAGCGAGAGCATCGCAGCCTGAAATCACGATCTCCATGAGGAGAGAATATTAGGTTTATTAAAGTCCGAAGCGAATCGACACAGGAGTGCCAGATGTAAACAGTTGAAAGGCCAGATATAATTAATTGTAAGCGGTTTAACCCACTTTCTTTTCCCAAGCAATGAATCGGCAATATTTAATTTATTGTGAAAAGAAAATTAAATTTATATCAATTCTTTCAAGTTCTCGAAAAAGTGAAGGAACTGATATATTTAAACGTACGTGACCTATATCCTTTTTTTTTTGAGGATATAACTCGAGTCGAAACGACATTTCGTATTTATGATCAAGTCACCTGTCGCGAGATAGAAATGAGGGCAGCTCAAGGATAAACACAAAGAAAACCGTCTCGCGGCCGCACAGGAATCTTTTTGTTCTCTTCAATGGGATACTAGGAATTCGCGGTTGGATTGGGTCGATTAGTTATTCCAGAATAATCGCTAAGCCACGCATCACCGACGACGTATCATTAAAGTTGCTCTCGTTTCACACCAGATGACATCACCCTGCTCTGCTCACCTTTGGGTAATTCTATTTATCTTTCTCTCTCTTTTCTCACTGCTATCTGACGTCCTATTCTAGCTAAGGAACACTGATTCACTTGAAAAATAGTCTACTTATCGTTGCCGGCGATTTCGAACTGTTGCAACACGTTGTCTGATTACGACAGTAGCATTGCGCTTTATTAGTTTGCGTTGTTCTCCCATTGTCGCGTTCGTACAGCGATGTATATACTTTGTTTTATAGTTTAACATCGTTTTCATAAATCATTTGTGGATGACGGGCGCTGTCGTTAAATACTTTTCTTTCGTTCATCGCGATATAGATACGTGCGCACGTTGCCTCCCAAGCGATGTAAATCAGTCATTCTGCTAATTTACATATTAATCTTTGTGCTAGTAAAATTAATATGTAAATGACTACTGGTTTAATGAATTGTCAGTATATGAATGTATGAGCGAGGGAGGGAAAGGGGAAGGGAGGGAGAGATGCAGTGTCGTATTGTGACATTTGTGATCTGAGCCATGCCATGAATGATTTGTGTCGTGCCTATCTATAATGTATCCTACGATACACAAGAGTATCTTGTAATACGCAATCTTGATAAATTTGCGCGAATACATCGATTCTTTTGACAGTTCTTGTTTTGTTGTTGTGGGATATCATTGTCTCATGTTACGGCTTGACAAGGCGAGCGTAACGCTGCGCATAAATCCGTGCGCGCATTCTTACGCAGCAAGAGCGGCGATTAGGCGGGATTCTAGTTAAGTATATAGCCGAGACGCCGTGACTCCCCGTTGTCCTTTCATCTGAAACCGATATTTTTCGGTCGAGAAACTCGGACGATTTCCGCGTTCGAACGTGATCCGTTCGATTTCCGATAGCTATGACCGCTCGGCATCCTGGAAGCGCTGATTCGACACAGCGCGAGCGCAGCGGCGAGCGGGTGCAACGCGCTGCGCTATGCGATCCGCGGGATGTACAGGGGCATACACAATTTATAATGCAATTAGAGCCTCAGATGGTAGCGCTCGGATTTATGGCAGGTAGAGAATCCGCCGTGGAGAGAGAGGTGGAGGGCGACTGACTGGATCGGAGGAAGAAGAGGAGGAGGAGGAGGCAGAGGTGAAAGAGGAGGTAAAAGAGAAAGGAAAGAGAGAAAGAGAGAGAGAGAGAGAGG
>NW_017299817.1:118950-124594 GCF_001594075.2 Trachymyrmex cornetzi | reverse complement strand
GTCGGGTCCCGATACGGGGGCTATATTCCCGTGGAATGAGTTATATGCCTCCCGCGGTAGCCGATGCATTATTTATCGCTCGGCTTTTCATTATTTCTTCGTCGTATACTTACGTAGCGGAGCCAACGCTCGAAACGCGCTGCTCCCTGGCGCGGCGTGGTGATGGCGTTTGCTCGTTCGTGCTCGTTTATCCTCGCCGAGAGTCTCTTCTAATATCTTTCTACTCGTTACCGTTTGAAAGAAAATAACACAAAAAGTCCCAAAGATAAACTTGACAAAAATATTTAAATTTGTTAAGCCTTTCTAATTAAAGACGGTTTTAATCTTTGGTGCTCTTTCCGGTTTGAATTTCATAAAAACGGATATTGTTTTAAACTTGGGAAATTTAGATGTCATCGTGGAACATTGGCGTATTTCATGCTCCGCCACGAGTGTATCGTTCTTTTCTTTGAAGATTCTTACGAGCCTGCTTCCATCTTTCCTGCGTACGGAACGTGGCGAGAGGCGAAATTTTTTCGCCATAGTCTAGGGACGCCTCTATTATTAAGAGCTATAACTTATGTCGACGTTACGATGCTAATGAGGATTCCTCGCGCGAGTAGCCGCGGTTATTTACAACCGTGTATTTTTCCCATTATCATTGAATGCGGTAGCGCTTAACGCGCGAAGTTACGCGTATTTTAGAAGATCCGCGTCTCCACCTGTCGCTGCTTTTATCCCCGTATTCGTCTTCATTGATTTCTCCTTATAGGCATATTTCGATAAATGTCTCGTAAATTTTATCCACCTGATCATTTTCTTGCTGATGTGTCTTTATACGTCGATACGTTAAATTGACTATCGACACGCGTATGCGTTTTTGTCTTTTTAAATAAAATTGACTTGGAGTTTATCAAACGTAAAACTTTCAAGTTAATCAAACGTAAAACGTATTTTATCTACTGAAAATATTTAGGAGAAAGTCGTTTTAATTCTCCGATTTCTTATCGGAAACGATAATATCTGTTATTACAGTTGCATGATAGATCTGTACAATATCCATCTTTTCACGCGATTCCGTCGACGTGACGTTAAAACATACGTTTACGTCATTGTTAATCGACACATGTCCTAATTACTAACGACGTAGGCGCGAAAAATCACAGCAACGCAGTTGCTGGAGCAGAAACAAACACGCGAAATCGTTGGTGGAGCGTAACCTGCCGAGGTATTATCGTGACATTAAAATCAATCGTGGAGCGAAGATTAATCGCAAAGCGTGCGGGTATAAATCACTTTCGATGAGGCTCACCTTCCGCGTTCGAGGAGAGGCAGAGAGAATTTCAATACATCTCTCTCGCGTGCGCGGGTTCGCGAGGGGGCAGCGCTTCACGAAATCGAGAGCGCGCGGCTCGTTTCACGGCGGCTTTTACGGGCGATCGAAAAATCGATAGCCGCTTTCCGACGGTGAAGGTATCGTGACGTACTCCAGATAGACGAGCCTTCAGCGTGCCGGAGTAGGAAGCACGATGGGGTAGGTAGCGCGGATGAGCTTTGACCCTATATGCTACCAGGATATCCATAGAAGGTTCGCAATGAGGATAATCATTTCTCGGAAGAAAGCTGCGAGCACCATTCTTCGTGAGCGTCGAGTATGTTTAGCGATTAGGCAAGATGATTGACTTCACCTGTTGCCCTTTTCGAGATTTATGGCGTAAAGAAATAAATGTTACTCGAGAATCGCGTTGCATCCACCTTTCCGACGTACGCGCGGAATTCTTTCAGACGTTTGATTTACAATCAACTTTTTTCTAATTCTACGAGCTACGATTCATACCACAAGGGGATAATATAACGACGTTTTGTCATTTGATATTTTATTTTCTTGTTTTTCCACGAGCGTACAATTTTTGTGATCATTCGTAACTTATGGATTAACGTTTAAGACACTCGGTGAATTAGTGGTGGCGTAAATTTGACGTTGCCGGTGAAATATTATATTGACAGAAAATAATAATCAAAATATCCGAGTTTTACTGGCTGAAAATTAACTATCATTTACTGGTCCATCTGACTTGGTTAGTTTCTGACCAGTTATTCAAGTTATTGGATAGTTTACTATTCAGTAAATTCAAAATAGTAAAAACTAGCCAGTTTCTGGTCCAGTCAGTTTTTTCAAATATTTTTCTACTTAGGTTAGAAAGTTTCCCTTCCATCAGCGTTACAAGGCAGATGAGGATAAAGTTATTAAATAAGTTAAGTATCGCAATTTAATATTTTGTGTCAAAATGACGTCAGATAGTGCTTAATGTAACTATTATCTACACTTAATGTAACTATTATCTATGTTTCAAGTACAATTATCCTAAAGCCTATAGATATCAGACTAAACTCATTGAGATTGAGATAAGTTTGGAATCCGAGAAATCAAAGTAAAGTTTAATAAACTTGGTTTATTTTGATTGTTGAATTCCAATCCAATTTCAATCTCTAATCTGATACAGATTTCACCAAACAAAGATTAGGATTACAACATCAAATGTGTTAATCTGATGATGATTTTTTTCTTGGACATGAAGAGATTGATATTTTGAAATTGTATTGCTGAGGATGGTTCCAAAGTGAACGTACTATTTTCTATTTTTCGGAATAAAGATTCTATTTTTTTAAATAAAGATTTAAGATTGCGCGTATTAACTACCAACAACGCTGACTCTCATTCGTCCTAATTTTTTTGGATTTTCTGTTGTAGAATTTGGGAGAGTCCGTAAGAAGATTACATTATTACTATTAAAGATTAGGGTAATTGCATTTAGTTTTGAATAGACGCGGTTTGAGCTAAAATGGCGGTACAAATTGCGGTACTTTGTTCAACTAGTGACTTTAGATGAGCGCACTTGCGTCAAGGAGGCAAATCCAGCCCGAACCCGTTAATCGCGAGCATAATTACGATAATCATTCATCAATCGCCCCGAGAACGTGTCTTCCCTATCGCATCTCGAGGTAGCACGCGATGCATCTGCATTACGATCTGCTAATGTGCAGTTTCTGCGCACAACGAAACCAGATAGATCGAGGACGGAGGCAATGAGAAATATTGTACGTCGCGTTGAATAAACAACAAATCACGCATCTTCCGCCTTTTACAGGTTGTTTGTAGAAAGTGTTAACATTCGATTTATTTTCCCGTGTATTTATTAGGAATCTCTTTAAAGGATCTCTGTTGCTTCAATCTCTCTCCAAAAACTTTCGTAATACTACGAGTCTCTTGACGCGGGTTCGGTCAACGGTAGCAGAGTTATAGCAATATATAATTTTACTTTCGTTACATTGACACACAACGCTAAATAATCGCGTTACGCTTCTAAACGGCGATATGTCAAAGTGACCGTTCTACAAGAAATCAGTCGCGAAATATTCCTGCATGCGCAACGCATTTGTATGCTAATTGCGACAGCCGCGATCTTTGCGATGAATAATCCGTTAGACGGGATTATACCTATACACACCTTTGACTGCATTCCGGATTGTTCGGCTCGCGCTTTCGTAACACGCGCAACATTCAGAACGATAAACACAATTAATGGGGCGAAAGTTGGAGCACGCCCGCGCGCTTACTCGCATTTCGCGCGGTGCGTGATTGACGCGCGATTTAAACGTCGCGCGTTCGAGAGTTATAAGGCCTCGGCGGCGAATAATCCGTCTATCCGCGTGCGGACGTCGCGAATAGAGACATTAATAAAGCGCTCTCTTCGTGACGACGACGACGAGGGAACGCAGAAGGAACAGCGCGCGGCCGGAATCTAATAATCTCCCGGTGCAATACAATACGCAACGAGGCAGGGTAATGGATGCTGCCCGGTCTGGTTGGATGATGTTACGGGCGATGGTGCCCCAGATGGTGGTGCTATCTCGGGACTCTGATGCTTACTCGGATATACGCGTTATCGGTCAGGCAATCGTGAGCATCGAATAAAAACGACCAGCCGGCCGCGGCCGTTGATACGGATGCTGCGGAACGGAGACCAGGCGGATGATGCGGTCTTAATATAAAGTGGAGCGAAAGAACCCTCTCGTGGCTTTACCATTATTATCCCCCGAGAAACGATGAGTCGATAATTTTCATTGTTTATCGGTACATCATCGCTGAGACGCTTTAAAGAAGCGGAGCAAACACTCTTGAGTGGATTTGAGAACGCTTCCCTATTACTTAATCCGATTTCACGTTTTATCCAAGCATTATCTTGTTCATCAGTTATCTTCATATCGCTTTTTAACGTGTTATTTCTTGCACTTTGAGCAGGTTGCTTTATTAGTACCTAATCAATTCGAAACTGACGTACGATGGTTTTATTGAAATTGCGGGATATCCGGCAGAGAAGGAAGGAGGCCGCAGGTCGTTGTTCGCGTAAAAAGGTCGATCTCCGGCGAGTACTCGAATCGCCGCGGTTCATCGAAGTTATCGGCCTGGGTCCGGTTTCTCTTAACGACTGATCCGACACCTCGCATCGTCCTGGCTTTGTATATCCGATCAATTCGCGGGACAAAACGCCTTGCCGGCCACGTGTAAACGAGAAAATGGATTGAGTTTACTAGTGTCCAGTCAAGTTTATATGGCGTACCCTTTGCGAGACTTTGGTCGGCCATTAGTCGGTGTCAGCTAAGCGCAGTCTTCTCCTCTCCTTCTGGAGCAAGAAACCCAGGAACTCACGACGAAGTAGAAGCTGAACTTGTAACATGACCCCTTCAACACCTTCGAGGAATTAAGATATCGGAGAAGGAAAATGGGTTTATTGTCCTTTCCTTTTTTTAATACTCTACGGGTTTCTTTCCTCTTACTTCTTGCATACTCATTATCATAAGAATGACTTCGGACATTGATACCGCACAACTATTTATATACATATACGATAGTTGAGTATGTAAGGATTGAAATATTCCAATTATCTAACTATATATAATTTAATTGTAATTTATATCATTATTTTTTTGGATATAAAATATAATTATAGTAACTGCAACCATTTTTGTAGTGATAATAATAATAATAATTATTATTATTTTTAATTGCCAACTGTTATATATATTTGTTGATAAAACTATGCATATATACTCTCTTATTATATATATATTACTAACATTATAGTACTAATAATTATAATCATAGTAACACACATAATTACGGTTACAAATATCAAAAATTGTTCTCTCAGGGTATGTATACATAATTATGTGTAACCGTAATTATGTGTGTTACTATGATTATAATTATTAGTACTATAATGTTAGTAATATATATATAATAAGAGTATATATGCAAATTTTAATCCTACATTACATCTACAAGATCCACCAAATTAGAAGGATCAATGTAGGTTCTCGAGATCGATATTACAATAGACTAATTGTCCTCCTTTGATACCATGAATGGTTACTTATTTCCATTTTCTCTATGTCGAGAATCAAAGGAGGACTTTGTTAGAACCTCCAAAAAGACTGTAAGTGTTACGGATTTTTAAGAATTGCAGGCTCCATTGAGAGAAAGTTTTGTAAAATAACTATTATTTTGTTGATATGTGAATTACAAAAACTTTTTTATTTTTTAATTTAAAATTTGTGCTGTTCTAAGCAAAATTTAATTAGAATACGCACATTTAATTTGCTT
>NW_017299817.1:110674-118753 GCF_001594075.2 Trachymyrmex cornetzi | reverse complement strand
TTTTGCATTTTAAAATGCGTAGTCGAAAATTTCTCTATGACTTTTTCATCGAGATATTTAACTTTTCGTGAAATGCAAGAAAAATATTAGTGTCAAAACATTTATGAGCGCTAGTGTATATAATTATTATGAAATGAAAATGTTCTATGCTTACCACTTATAGCAAGAACTTTAGCTCGTGCTTTAATTATTTCTTTGCTTTTGTGGTCGTGCCAATTCAGAGAGGCAATAGAATTAACCTCTCTGTTTCTTCGTAGCAACACCAACAAATCATCTTTATATGCGCTGTCAATCCACCATATATTAACGCATATTTTTTTTTTGCCTGGGAGCCATTTTACTTTCTTTAATATTAATTATCACAAAATTCTTTTCTGACTGATTTTCGGTGAATCGACGGTGATTTTTCTATTACACTGTTATAATATTTTGAAACAATTCACAGTGATTATTTCCTTAGCAACGAATATCGTAGCAACGAATTGCGTAACTGTTGCGCCAAATACGTATGTACACGTCTTTTTGGTATTATCTCGTGGTAGAATATTACTCTCCATTATATTCTTTAGGTTAAGATATAGGTTTTATTAATCATAATTGAAATATAATCATTAATGTATATGTTAATAAAACATAAATTTTTAATAACTTAAAAATTAAGTGTATTGAAATATAATGTACTATTCATTTATGGACGTGAATGTAAAATATTTTAATTAATCATGATTGAAATAATCATTAATGTAATTGAAATAACTATATTAATAGTAAATAAAAAATATATTTTGGTAAATCTAAATATATATTTGATAAGTCTTGAATACTCAAAATAGGTGAAAAGTAGGCGTCGTGCGACCAAAGATAGGACTTATAGGACTAGTAGCATTAATAGAAACTTAAATTTGAATTCAATAGAACTAGTAAGATTAAACAGAGGCGAAAGAAAGAAATTAGGAGGTTTAAGAGAAGTTATGCAGATCAAGAAGCATTAATGAAGAATAAGTAAGCATTTGCAAGATTTAAAGTAGGTTTTAAATTTCGACTAGGTTATAACCTTAGCTGATTAGAAGAGAATTATTTTTATCCGAGGTACACAAACAAGTATATCGCGGTGATATTTTCTCGGGACGACTAGGAAACGATCGTTTCTAAGCAGGCTGCCGAACAAGAGCAGTTCGCGCATTGTTCCAGCGCTACGTTGATATGCAAATCGCACCGTTAGAACGCCGTTATTGTATTTCACCCATATCACCGGCTTATTAACTCTGGCGTTTATGACCTCTTGCACCGCGTCGATCCGAGGCTCGAGAGTGCGCTTTATCGTCCAATTTATAGCGACGCGTACTACCGAGAATGGAATTAAAACGGTGCAAATAATATCGTTCGCAGGGGCACGCCCGTTATTTGTATCCATCGTCGGGTATACCTACGGATGCCTCGTTCCGATAATTTATTCACGCGCGCGGAATCGTGAAAATTTTATTACTCTGTTGCATCTGATCGCGGATATCAGGGCCGTTTGATCGCGCGCGCGCGTCGCCGGTCAGCGAGCGAACGGGGCTGTATAAACGATCGCGGATATCAGGTGAATGAAATGATTAATACTCCGCATCCTGTTATCCGCCTTAAGAATCCCGCGCCGTATCCGAGAAAATCGCGACGCATAAAGGCGCGCTCGCAACAAACTCCTCGCGGATAACGATCGCGTGGTCTCCGTCTTGTGCACCGAGGACGCGAAATGTAAGCATAAAACGTAAATGAGAGAGTCGTACGCTCGAGGAGGTAGTCGACGCCAGTCGCCTGTAGCGTCGTTCCTTTGAGCGCGTATATCGATAGCATCGGGGGTCGCGGTCAAACACCATGATCAATATTTCCGCAGTCGCACGTGGGAGTACCATGGCAGGATGACGAACATATGCACTTCCGTGGAAACGGATATCCTGCAAGCCTATTGTAAACTATTTTCTATTTCATATTCTCTTAATTGGAAAAGTGGACACGCACAATTAAAGACTCTCGCGCTAATAACGTGACAAAAGTCGTTTAGATTAAATCTGTAATATTTTGTAGATTATGAGATGTGCTGATTCAACCAATTTAATTGAAACATTTCTAACTACTTTTTCATATGATTAGTGTGCGATCCTTTCTTTTTTTAATTTGATTTGTGCTTTGTGGTACATTAGTGATTAGGAGATAAAAAGTACACTGAAAAAAAAGTCTAGTTATAGCTACCAAATATATTGAGTGAAATAGTTTCAACTAAATGTTGAGGTAATATAACTAAACATAAGTTTACTTTTACAAATATTTAGTAAGTATTACCGTTGGTAATATTGTTTAGTAATATTTACTAAATATTTGTAAAGGTAAACTTATGTTTAGTTATATTACCTCAACATTTAGTTGAAACTATTTCACTCAATATTTGGTAGCTATAACTAGACTTATTTTTCAGTGTAATAGATACATAATAAATAAATAATGTTAAATTTTATTCTATTCCGCAGCTCTGTTCATAACTTTAACAGAACTACATATACACGGTTGAGACATCCGGAAACTCCGGCGCTAAAACCGACGTAGTCTTCCCCCGAGCTATCAAATTCCGCGAGAATAAAGATGTGGGATACATCGGACGCCTCTGTGAATGGGATTATTAATATTTCCCGTCTTGCGCTTCTCTCTCTCTCTCTCTCGCGCGGCCTTTCTCCGTACCGTCTGCGTGCACACACGAGATACCCTTGCCGATAATTTATGCGAAATCATGAAATCAAGTTTTACTACTTCTTGCCCTTCGGCTATCTTCGAACTATCCGGATGAGAGAGATCTTTCTTAGATAATTATCCCTTTTCAAAGATTGTCTTTTTAACTTGCAAATAAGGAGATACATTTTTTTTCCTTATGCACAACATTTACAACTTATCAATGTTAACGTATATCAGTGATCGGTATCGAATGAATATCTCGGCTTGATTTTCGTATTGACGTTTACTATTCTCTTTTTTAAAGCCTATGTCACACTACGTATTGGAGATTGAGGATTGCGAATTGAAGATTAGAATTCAGCCAATCAAAACAAAATGGATTAAAATTAAAGTGATCTAATTGGTTGAATTTTAATCTCTAATTTGCAATCCTTAGTCTTCAATGCATACTTATAATTAGGCCCAGTTTCACAACTCACGGTTAACTCTTAACCGAGGTTCAACTTATTTCTCATCTTTTTCCAATTCTAGAATTGAAAAGAGATAATGAATAAGTTGAACCTCGATTGAGAGTTAACCGTCAGTTGTGAAACTGGACCTTAGTATGACACATGTGAACGCGGATTGGATTCAGTTTGCAAACTGTAATTCATTGATCAACCAATCTAATTGATTAGTCAACGATTCGCAGTTCGCAATTCGAATCCAATTCGCGTCCACAATGCATAGTGTGATACAGGCTTTAATTACATAAATTCAACGGTTGTCAACAAGTGACAAAGAGCGACAAAGAGGGAATAACAAGTATTGACACAAAAATCGGACCGAGATGTTATCCGAGATAGACTACTGGCGTATATTTTATGTTATATTGAAAAGCACGCCTACGAAAATAACTATTTTCTTGTGAAAAGCTGAGGGTCTCTATATTTTCAGGAAGATAAATTTCCGTACGTATATGAGATTGTCGGTGAAGAGATAATTAAGATACCATATATTAATATTCGATCAATGGATTTATCAACGATTTCCTGTTCTTATTTACGGCGATATTCTCCGTCACGATGATAGAATATTTAGTCGATGACATGTTGCATAGAACTTGTCCATACGACAATTTACATTCCATCGTAACATCATGCGTGAAATAGAAGGTGCTGCGTGTGTGCAAAAATAGATATATTACTTCTGATGCTATGTAGCAGTAGCGCTTCTTTTTGATGATAGATGCTCAGCATTATATTAATTGATCGCTAATAGCTACCTTCGCGACGCCGAGTAAGCTTACGTAAACGTGAAATTATAGAGAAAAGCAGTAGCGTTATCATGGTAAATCGTTATTTATCGTGTCGAAATCGGCCGGATGCGCTGATCCTCTATATAGCGACTTCATATACGGATAATTAAGATATCCCGCGCGTCGGATAGATTTATGAATATTTTCTGTGCTCTTCTCACCTTCGTCCTCGAATCACACAACGTTGCGAGAGCGGCAGCGAAATTTGCTTTAACGTGTCACGCATTAATATCCTGTAATTAATTTTGATCATACTGAAACATAAAAACATCTTTCAACGTTACAACTGGATTTGCGTGTAAAATCTAATGCTATTTGTAACGCGAATTCAACTTTTTATGTACTCAAAAGAAAGTCTGGTAATAATTACCAAATGTATTTTACCTTATACTAAATATTCATGCAATATTTAAGTATTACCAAATATAATAATAGTAATCAGTTGTTTGATAATAATTATTAAATATTTAGAAAAGTAAAATTAGCGTTTATTTGGTAAAATTAAACGCTAATTTTTGTATTTGGTTACAAACATTTAATTGAAATTATTTCACCAAAGCATGGTGAATATAACCAACTAGGCTTGATTATAATTATCAAACTTTATGTTTAATGGATACAAAATTTTATTATCAGTCATTTTTTATATATCGTCTGTTATTAATATCTGTGAATTAATAACGATTTAGGATGCGTTCCATTTGACGCTCACAATGCTTGAGAGCATTATTTGTCTTTGTTTAACATATTTAATAAACAACAAGGATGAAATGATTTCATGAGCGTTGCGAGTGTCAAGTGGAACGCATCTCTAGATTTGCATAATGCAGATCACGATGAAGATTATGTCAAAGCGCAGACACGGGTAGAACTAGAGTTTCCAATTTGGTGAACTGGTCGGATAGTTCGTTCTCGAGATCCATTTGGAGATTTGTCGGGAGAACGGTACGCGATTGATCGATTTACTAATCTAATATGCTCACTCGTCCTACGAAACTTATCGTAACCGAGTTACCAATCTCTCGAGATGTTATAAAAATTATGTTGTGTTGTTCGCACTATGTCTACGTGTAAATTAAGATAACACACACACACCGACGAAGTGCGTTTAAAAAAACAGGTAGTCACGACGCCCGGTGTTTCGTACGGGAATAACGTGAAATAAGTATTTTTACATGTTCTTCTTTTACGACGCGACGTATCATTACTTTAATGCATCGTTGCCGCTCGCGAGGAAGGACGGACGAGCGGCGAATCGAAATCGTCTTGATCGTCGGCGGTAACGGAGTAGGTTACTAATAGTGGGCTTGGTGGGTCGGTGGGTTGGTAGACTGGGTTGGGCTTCTTAGAGGTCCACCGAGGTCAGCTGTGTGCGCGAAGGATATGGTTGCCCAAGGCACCGATGACATCGAGGAACGAATAACCGGGTTCGAGAATCGAGAGGAACGAGCATGTCGGCCGGACGAAGACCTGCCTTTCAATGAAACGTTCCCGAATAATGATGCCAACCCTTCTTGATTACGAGATCATTCGCGTTCAGCGGCGTACCTTCTCGTAATTTTCCACGCAACACAGTTGATGTTTTCATTTACCGAGGGAAAAAAGTGAGTTCTTTACACGCGCGATTCGATATCATATTAAACTTTAATTTGTAAGAAAGAATTTCTATTTTTATGACTTGTGAAACGAAGCTGATATTTTTAGTGAAGAAAATTTTATACGAAATTAATTAAACAATTAATGAAAATTTTATAGTACTGATTATGAGATTAAGGAAACACTAAACAAGATTGTTCAGAAAGATGCAAGAAATCATACAATTTGCGTCAAAATCTGTTTTTTTTTTTGGATAGCATGCATACCGTTTTTGCATAAACGGGACTTTTGCCTAAAATAATTAATGTGCGTGCGCCATCTTCGGAGGTCCACTTGCGATGTGTGTGTCGCTGTTACATTTACGCGAATAAGTATTTCATGCACAAGTTAGAGAGACTGGTGTGTGTCTTCGGCGGATGAGAGAACGGTATAAAAAGGAGAGACGGCGCGGCGCGGCGGAGAGGAGGCGAACGAGGAGGAGATGCTGAAGAAGGCACAGGTCATGCAACAACAGGAAGGTTAGTTGCTCGGGGCGGCGACAAGCGAGCGAACACCATCTCGCCATGGCTCTTACATACGTAACCGGCTCTCATAATAATTTCACTCGGCCACGAGGGACCTGGCACGATGTGCAACGTATGTTTCCTAGAAGCTCGTCCTTTCCGCGCGCGCGCGTTTGCGAGAGGAAAAAACAGACTACGTCAGTCATCATTATATCTCGGCCGGAACAGAAAAGGAAAGCAGGTGTGATTACCAATTGAGCCGATCTTTCTGCTGTTATAGTCGAGTTACGAGAATTATACGATGCAGGATGAATTTTTTCAAAGATCGTCCCATACTCATCCGCGCGCGGTAATAATAAATTTTAGAGAGACGCGTTGCTCTTTATCGAAAATTGCCATAATAACAGTCTTTAGATTTAATCTGAAACTGTGTGTGAAATTAATTTCTCAGAATTATTTCTCCGCTTTATTTGCATATTTCCATTAGAAAATCATGCATGAAATGTTTGGTACGGAGTAGTCGGTTGCATTTTATTGATTGAAATAGGAAGATTGGGTTTACTATACTGGCGCGTGCGTCGTTTACACAATAGTGCATAATCACGAGTGCAATGACCATCATCAACCGCTTGTTGTTGGTTCCGGTGCGTTATTTCAGGGTGGTCTTCAATTGCCACGGCACGGAGATGAAATTCACTCCTTATCGCTCGCACCTGTCTAAGACACAGATGTTACGAGAATACTCGTTAGCGAAATATCACGTTAAACAATACGAAATATAGTAATTTATCGCGGCATTTTCGTTGACTTTCTCTTTTACCGGGTTTCTGCATGATTTCGACGAGATTAGTTGCGACGCATAAGGCAATCTAAGGAAATCGGGTCAATCAGGATAATCGTGATACTATAGAATATAACTTTCAATTTACGTGAACTCTGTAATGGTTGTGAAGCTTTTTTTAAAATAATAACTAACTTAATGGATATAACATAGGATCGATGACCATCAATTATATCCTCAAAGCGGTGTCACGTTTTTCCAAATATCACATCATTTCGCTCGACTACTCTATTCGCGCGAGAGAGTACCGCTTTCTGTAACCAATGAACTAAAATAACCGCTTGAAGAATTAGGTCTCTGAACATGCTTCGACGATCTGTATGATTTTGTCGTATATTTATATACCATATTACATTTATGCTATATTACATTTTCCACGTGGGTAATTTCGCAAAATTGCATTTCTTCGCGACTGGCATACGCATCGAAGACTCGCAACGGAGATTCAATCGCGACGATCGTAATCGGTTAGAGAGTGCTAATGCAGGCATCGTCGTCGTTAAACCTTTAATTAGGCACTCTCGAGTGTATACACCTGCGCGATTTCATGCGGCGTCTGAGTGTAATTGTGCCTCGCTCGGTTTAACCCTTTATCCGCGATCTTGGGCTGCCGTGTCGACCGTTCAACAATCTTTCGACAAGTCCCTCGTCGCTCCTTTTTTCCATCTCGCTGTGCTCTCGTGATTACTGTAGTGTTTGGATTTTATGTAATATTGGCTAATTAATTCTAATCGTACGGATCGTGAATTTTTTGTTTGTGCCAACTTGAAAACGTGAGTCGTGCACTCGAGTCAATTATTCTAAATTCGAAATTGCGCACGATCCGGAGTCGTCCAATATGCTGACATTTACGAGGAGACTTTGTAAAGATTCACTGATTTTTTTTTTATTTTGTGAAATGAAGTAATTATAAACTTATTAGGCTATATACTATTGATTGTGTAAAAGACCACTGCTTAAATATAATAAAGAAATGTTTACTAAATGCACACACGGAGAGAATTTTTCGTTATTTTTTACTGCAAAATTCATTACAAATTTCATCATGTTTGGTAATAAGCTTGGGACAACTTGACAATAATGAAATATTATCAGTAACGATAGATTTTTTGAAATATACAAGAGACTTTTTA
>NW_017299817.1:96761-109447 GCF_001594075.2 Trachymyrmex cornetzi | reverse complement strand
TCTATTCTTTTAAAATAATAAAGAATCATAAACTGCGTAACATATTTTAAAATGTTGAAATTTTACTATACCCTTTAGTAAAATTAATAAAATATATTATATCTTGTTATGACACATATTAGTAAATTTAAGAAACTCATATACAATTCTTTGAAATACTATGTTGTCCCACTATTATCATGATTTTCAGGCTAAATTCTAAGAGAAAATTCTCTCCGTGCATGTACACTTAAAATTCAAATGTGTAAAAAGTGATTTCAATATGTGTGTGTGTGATTTAGTTTTTGTATAAAGATGATATTATATTACATGTTTAAATGTGTAAGTCCATTTTTATACAGTGTGTTGTTTTTACACGGAAAATTAACCAATAATCACACACTAATATATAATGATATATTGAAGTGACTTTTTACACACTTGGATTTGCATGTATCGGCATTATAATGCTCCAACGCGTGCATGTTAGCGCCACTCGTAAATTCGCCGTTTGGAGATCGTGCGGCTTGCTAGATTTATGTTAACTGTAAATATAGTTCGCTTGATGGACATTAAGGAAGTTCCTTGAGTCAAATTATAATTATATTATCGCATCACCGGTTTATTTCCTTTAAACCATCGACGCTCGCCGATCTCTCCTGGTTGATTTCGTCGATCTTTTGTTTTATGATGATTGGTGATTATATATCGTCTCAACGATGATCATCCGGATTTCTTCGCTCCATTGCAAGGCTCCCGCTGACGTAGCGCATGTTTTAGGATTGATGGACAGCATGGATCGTTTGTACGCCTTCTTGCTTCTATTACGGAAATCGCCACGGAATCGTTGACCGTGACAGACAGTATTCAGGGCGATCCTGTTTCTCACCGGACTCGTTTAAATTAGCCGCAAGTGGCTACATGCTTCGCGACGATAATCGATTGGCTTTCGATATACGGTTTGACGAACATTTATCGGCTTATTGGAAACGCTCGGCACCTCGTTCCCGCGGCAACGAGAGACCTGTTCCGCGATTATACTTTCAATCGATCCGTTTATTATCTAATCCACATCGCCGCATCCATTTCGGCTCAAAGATACCTATAACTCGATACCACTTTTTAAATTAAGAAATGCACGCTTCCTGCAGACGTTAAGTGCATATTATATACGGAATAGCAAAACCATAATATTTAATTGGACGTAGCTGCATATAAATAACTTCACGTTTCTTTGAATTCTTAAGCAAAGCTAATTCATCAATATAATTCTGTGTTTATTTCTTTTTGTAGAAAGCTTAGCAAATCTGAAAAGAAAAAGAATGTCGTAGATCTGTTTTGCTTTTCGTTTTACTGTTTTACTTTTTATTTTTGTTCGATTACGTAAGTTGTTATGTGCAATAATTTCTTTAAATACATAATGATCGTAACGTGATCATGCTATTTTGAATATATAATTTTGCGTGTACAAAATTGAATTTACTTACCGGAGGTAGTTGTGTCAGTTATTTGGTCCTTGTGAAAACGTTGGGGCGGCTTAAATCAATTTGTTTTTCATTGAACAAAAACTCCATGTGAGACAATAATATCTTAACTGGGGTCTCAATAAGGTTAATTAATACGAGAGAATCAACAATTGCGGAGGTGAGAGAAGATTCCCGGCTATGGATTATAACGACGATGCCGGGCGACAACAAATATTTGCATCTTAGATTGTTTAAAATCTTAAAATTAATCTAAATTTAAATTAATATCTAAATATAGATTAATAAGTAACTGTAAAAAAATATCGTTTAAATTTGTTAATTTTGATAAACAGTCGCAGTATCTAATCCCAAAGGTATAAGAAGTTTCCATTTGACATGATTATATCTTAATAATATAATTTAGAAGCGTGTTATGTACGACAAATATCGATGAATTCGATTAATTTGTAGTGTCGCGTGCTTTGTCATTTCACCGTGTGGAACTGCCGCGAAGTTATTCAGCCGGAGCGGGAGCGCGATGTGAGGCGCGCGGAATGGATAGCGTGTAAGAGCACGGTATCGCGAAGGGTCAGACCAAGGCATTGGCAGCCAATAAGATAGCAGCAACTTCCTTGTTTGGCAAGGACAGCGATCGAGAGATCGCAATTAGGCGAACCGCGTCAAATGCTCTAGCCGGTGGGTTCTTATCTCGCCGCATGGCCATTCCGTTCGCTTTCTCTTTTCGATCGAGCTACCGATTTCGGTGGAAGTCGAGATGGCAGACACCTTGGTACGAGATCACGGCGACCTGCCCTCGGTAAGACGTTTCTTCTTCTTCTTTCCTTTGTTTTCGCACGACGGAAAGAACGTATTGTTCATCCGGGTGGAGAATTTCCCCCCATATATATATAATATAATATTCTGCTACTTTTTTCCTTTTGCATTCTTCACAATTCGCAAAATAACAGATGCAAGATTGAAGCAGTGTGACATCTGGCTACGAGATTTTCGTAGAATACCAGCAAGTTCTTGGCAATTTCCTGCTAGGAAGTACACGGTACTTCTTGTCCTTCGAAGAAGTTACGATCTCTTGAAGTGTCGACGCGGTAGCGTTTTGCGTTTTTTTGTCTATTACGCGTGAGTTACCGGTGAGAAATTGGTTACAGCTTGATGATTCGCTGCTGGTGGCGCAAAAACGTTAGCATGATCTCTATGTACGTATATTTTTATATTATATAAAATATCTGAAATTTTATATTATATTAAACTACTTTATACGAAACAAAATTATAGAAATATATAGTTGCTAAATATTATCAATTCATAAAAAGATAAAAATATAAAAAAACATGATTTCAAAGTAATTGAAGCATAATTAATATATATAGCAAAAAGTATTCGCACAGGGAATATATTTTTTACAAAACTTTATTTTTAAAAAATATAAACATTATATCCAGCGAGAAATGACTCATTGAATTGATGTCGAATAGATACGATAATTCGACATCAATTCGACATCGATTCGACGTTTAATTGACTGTCATTTTTTGCTGGATAACTAACAATTTATTCGTAAATAATAAAATAAACTGTATATTTCTCAAAATGATTTAAATGATTGCACAAAAAGATGTGTAATAATTAAATAAAATATATTATCTTAAAAATGAATGGAAATTAAAAATGTGGTATTATTTGAACGCACAAAAAATATTCGTACAGTCTAGAAATTTAGCTTCTAAAATTACGAACACACGCGAAACTCATTTGTTTATATTAGAATAGAACATATTTATTGTATAAAATTGCTAATATTAATATGTATTTTCTACAAATAAGGCTTTTTTAAATAAAAATTTTCCTTGTACGAGTACTTTTTACACTCACTGTAGTTTGTTGATATTTTACTTTACGATGTTGAATCATTAAGTGGCTTTAGATAACATAATAACAGAAAAATATAAAGATATAGTTTGTTCTACTATTTCTTATCTCTCTCTCTCGATTTATAGTGTGTATCAATATACATATATCAAGAAACGAGATATAAAATATTTTCTCTTCGCGACTTTCGCGAATCATGCAATTTCTCGAAACCAGCGAATAACATCATCACGAGATTTTCTCGGAATCAAGCACTTTATGAATGGTTGACGGATGACTTTTTTCCGGAAAGTCGTAACTAGAGCTAATATCTACGGCACCTTGCGGAATATTAGATATCCTGCTGTTATCTCGATCCTTGTAATTAAAATCTTGAGAGTAATTAAAATGTAACAAGACGCAATAGAAAATGTTTATCAAAGCTTTAGCAAACTATATCGCTAAAAGAAAAAAAGATTTATACATACATATATAAAAAGGACTTGAGGCTTGGATTATTGATGGAATATCAGGGTGTAATTACGATACTCATTGTTAAACAAAATTAATTGTATGCAAAATATTTAAAATTGTAAACAAAAAAATTAAGTTTTTAAATTTTAGTTTTTGATTGATTTTGCTTAACACTTTAGATATTATTTCTCGTTCAGCAATTACTCCGCAAGACATATTTCTTGTATTTCTCTCTAGTCATAAAAAACTTCTTGATATAGCTTGTCACGATGAAGGTAATAATTTATACGCGTAATATATTTTTATTCATATGTACAAGAAATTAATTGCCTTTAATAATATAAATTTAGATATCTCTCTTTATATTTACATTATTTTTATAGGAGAATATTTTTACAAAGTTGTATTTTTCCGCTGTGATTCCGCTATATGTACGCCTTTTCGTCGCATTTACACCTTGCATTGTCGTTCACCACGTTCGTTAAATACTCATAGTGTGCCTGTTGCGTTACAGTACCGTTCGCGCCAAATACGCATATTCATTTCGGTTTTTGTCGCGACGCGCGCGTCGCGTATTTTCTTTCACGGTTGAACCTGGTGGCATGTCCATCGTTACGGCCACTGTTGCCTGGAGAAGCCAGCACAGCGAAGCGACATCGAAAAAGACCCACTCGTCTTCGGGACATTACCGGCGCTTTAGAGATCCTTATGGTGTTCCTGGTACAAGCGTGAGCGCGCATACACGGCACGAACGAAGCGGTACAGGAGCCTCCCCGTCGTACCTCCTGTCAGCTTCCGGTATAATAGTTTCTTAGGGAAGCCACGTAGATGGTTGTCGGCCATCGACGACGTTTTTAGCTTTATGCTTCGCGTCCACTGATGCGATTAAAATATAGCGATGCGGTCTCCTGTAAATTACGGTTTTATTTAAACGTCGTTGAGACACCGTTCAAGTAACACGGATTCCACAAGACTGTGATTTATTCGGATGATCGCGTCGAGAGAGTTTAATTTGAAAGAACATGAGTTATCGAAAGAATTCAAGGAATGAATGTTTAAAAGGAACATACTTTCTTTTAGTATATCCAATTAAAAACGTAATTTTTTTATTTATGAGTCAGAAAAGAAATAATTAACAAAAATTTATATACTTGAAGTAGAGATTATTAATCGTTGTCATGTTTTTTTTTTTAAATAAATTAGGCGAAACGTGTGTTACATTTAGCATTTATTGAAAAAAAAGAAACGAAAATTTTCCTTTATTACTTTAGTAGAATTTACTGTCCGATCTACTTTCTCTTTACGTAGTGCTGATATAGTTTATCGTAATCTTATATACCGATAGTAATAAGAGATAATCGCGATCTTTCTCATCGAGCACGTTTTAATTTGATTCTTTTGATTGCACCTTGAACAAATGCTAAGAGTCGGTCGTTGATTATAGACCAGTATTTGTATCATACTTGTCACTACCTACCTACGACCGTTGGACTCGTACATTAACTTTTTGTTCAGGCTGATTGAGCGACACGCTCCACGTGGCGCGTGTTCAGGATAATGCCTGGAATGCTTTCCACCGATTCTGAGCCAGTAGCCCCGCTCCCTCACATAGTGCAAGAAAATGGTAGCTATTACTGAAATTCAACTTGCTGTGTAACGTTCACCGCGACGGCGCGGCGACGCGTCAGAAGGCGCCGGTTAAATTACGACGCGATGTCCCATTTTACAAAAAGAGACACGAGAGTTGTTGATTTAATACGTAAAAGCAACTATATTTATCAAAATAGTACGACAAATAGCGCTCAGATAAATTGTAGTTGAAGCCTTAATAAATCGTGTCACATAAATATTTTAATAACCTTGTGTAATTTATGCTAATATATTACTTCGCTTGATATGGAAATATATTATGTTGAATATGTATCTGAAAGCCATACTGATAATAATTTTGTGATGTAAAATCGTTTAATCAACTCTGGAGAAATGAGACTGGTAAATGATAAGAGACAAGTAACTGTACTGACTGGACCAGACAGATGATTTACTAATTGCGTGTGCTAAGGAACGCTTAGCCATAACGACAAACTCATTACAATTTTTTATTGAGGAGACGAGCGGTAAAAATCTTGTTGCCTCTCACCCGATCCATTAAGTTGCAGCATCTACTTTCTATGTGTACATTCGTGCACGGTTCCGTGTGCATATGAAATCTTATACAATGTATACCCAATTGCTATTCCTGGTATTATTATAATAAATACACGCGGAGACCGGCGTGACGCCGCGGGCGATTTAGTCTCGTAACAAGAACATCGAGGAATAATTACAGCGAGCACGTATCGCAACCAGTTCACCGGTTGACAGTAATCCCTTATCGTAAATGTGAGGAACTCGAAGAGCGAGATCAGCTCATCGTCGTCATCGTTGTCGTCGTCGTCGCCGCTGCCGCCGCCGTCGACCTCGACTGATGATCGATCAGCCTCGACAAACCTGGGTCCGCTTTATAACGGCGTTAATCTCTCTCTATCAGGAGGGGAACAGGAGCGCGGGGGCATTCGGAGGAGAAGGTTATATTCCCCTGGAGTTGCCATAAGTAATCATGTCGACCCGTGGAAGTCGTTGGGCTCTCTCGACGATGAAGAAGAGAGTGACGAGGCGAGAGGAGGATCGACCGAGAACGAGGCAAAAAGAAGAAGCCATCAAGAAATGCGGCCGAGAAAGAGGGGTAAAGGGAAGGGGAAGAGGAGAGGGATAGAAAGACAGGGAGAGAAAAAAAGGAGCGAGCTGAAAGAGTGACCGCAGTAGGAGAAGTCCAGGCGGGGCCCTTCACCGCGCGAGGACGAAGAAGACAAATAGAAGAGAGGAGAGGAGCCAGGCAAGGTGCTTGGGACGATCCGATCGCTCGGTCACTACTTTAGCCACGGTGCAATCTCGTTTATCGAGCAGCCTTTCTGCAATTATCATAGAGCTGGTGTGTATATTTTCGGATTGTACTTCTCATTTTACTCTTCGTCGACGTATGTACATTTCGTTCATGGTATATAACGTGGAGTAAAGCTAATGACATGTAAGAGGACGAAGATTTGAACGTTGTTATTCATTAGACATGCGAATCGACTTACAAAGTGGTTTTCTCGAGCGAACGAATAACGCTTGCACAACACGGAGCAAAATAAACACGTGAAAGTGAATTTAAAATGCTTCACCTCGCATATTGAGGTATGCCGGTCTTTTGGGGCTCGTTAAGATACGTCGAGTCAGATCGACGAGCTCGACGGACCGAAATCGAAGGCAATTGCGAGCTATCGGGTCCCTGCTGGACAGTGTAGTCGAGATAACAGGCTCAGCAAGTCGTTAATCAGCAATAATTACCGATTGGAGATACGTCATAACGCTTGTGCAGCAGCCTCGCCTTCGGTGGTATCTCACCGCGAGAAAGAAAAATCGAATGCCCCGATTCAAGGTCTCACCGCGAGACGATCGGAAACGAAAGGGCTACTCTGTCCCGATGACTCTCATCTATCTTTCGCCTCGGTATAAACGAGATTGCTTCCGCATCTCTTGGCTTGTTTTCTAATTTACCGAGTCTTATAAAATATAAATCACGCGTCGCGTCGTTCGTATCTCCTTCGTTTGCGCTATCTCCGATTTAGTTTCGTGCCGATCTCATTTGCATCGCGAGCAAGCGTTAAATTAACTGGCGTTTTCCGCCTTAGGAAATTGAAATTGTTCGTCATGTAGGATGCAACTATATTTTCGATTATTGCCTTCATTACTTGCACGAGACGTTTAATATTGTCCGCATATATGATCGCAAAGTGATGTGGTTACACAGGTAGCCAGTGCCCAGCACGATCGTGAGGCATGCTTATGTCGTGCGTGATCTCTCGACCCTTGACTCCTCAGGGAATTTTATTTTAAAAAGTCGTGCAGAGAAAGAGAGCTACATACCCGACGTCGCCGGCGGCGATTATTTTGACCACTCACGCTACTAGTAGTTACACCAAATTAGACAGAATTTATGCGCTGGTGCGAGAGGCATACCGCACGCTCTCGACAATCCTGTGGGTACTTTCGAGATTTTGAAGCCGCATATTGTTCCGCGCGAATGTTTCGCGGCGGGTTGCGGCGTTGTGTAACGGCTGTCTTGACGTGTACGGTGACTCCAACTCGGTTTCAGATTTTTTTTTATCCCGATGAAGTCGACGCATGACGACATGATGGGACTGCATATAATGCAGTCGCATTAAAGAAATCATTAAAAAAGAACTATCGTTCTAGACAACTTTTACCTTTCTTCTCTGGAAATACGGCCCTATTACCTTATGGTTGATTTTTGTCCACGCTGCAGCCAATTTCTTAAACTTCGCCAATTACGCTTCCAGAAATTTGTATTGTACGTTTTGCACTCATCTTCGTCGTTCTTCGAAGTCTCCGAGATTGGCCACCTAATCATTGACAAAGCTCGCGTGTCAATCATTAAAACAAACACAATGTTGTCTGTCGTGCGGATCTGTGCATCATCAGCTATAAGTATAGATGTGGAATGAGCCCAAAAATTGCAACCGTTCATCGTTATGGTGTTTCCAATGTCCATACGAGACAATCGATGGCACCGCCTTTCGTACATAACCACTGCGGTATTACACTTATTAGATTCGATTATAATAGATATAGTGAGCCAGACTTTTGCTCTAGGGAAGAGGGAAGAGCCAAGTAATGTATACGCGGATTTCACCTAATTTTAACCCTTACCGTACCATCTACAATTTGATGCCTCATCCATACCATCAAGGGTCACTTCAAATCTCTTCGTTTTTTCACCTCTTCAAAATAATTTAAAAAATCTCTAAAAATTTACCAACATACTTTCAACTTTCTAGAATAAATATTGACTCTTTATTTTGGATAATAATAAAATGTAGTATAATTTATAATTACCGAAAGATTCAAAGAAACTTGCACGAACAGGAATCGCTCGGTCACTAGTTACCCATATTAGTACGGTAAGGGTTAAATATGTTTTAAGACGAATTTTCGGTTGCGCGCACATTAAAGTTGTTGTACAATGATTTAATCAAAGTATAAGAGTGAAACGCAAATATCTCGAATTGTAAAATACATATTTAACTTAACAGAACAATAAAGGGAGATTTCGCGATTTATTAATATGCGTACGACGGTTTTAACGTACTTATTTCATTTTGTTGTGTACTGAGTGCATTCAATCGAATTCGCTATTTTAATAAATACTTACCCTCCACTAATTCATGGGCAAGTGGCACGACGTAATATTTAAGTATTTACTGATAAGAAATTTCAATCGAAAGCGCACCTTCTGTACTTATGAGTACGCGAATGAGGTTAGCAGATACTTAGATAGCAATAGCTATCGTAGCGCAGCAAGTAGCGCAAGTAAGAAATTTTATTTATATTATATGAACTTGCTTTATTTGTAATTGTTTAGTTTATTTTATGCTCATCGAGCAGAAACGCTGTTTATAATATAAATATAGAAAGAGCGCGAGAAACTTTTGATGCAAATTCAATACTTGAATATTACTTTATATTGTACGACACTGAAAATGACCCGATAAGGATCGAAACGTTTGTAGATTACATGTATTAGATTTTGATGAATTTTAATTGTTAACAAACTACTATTCGGTTTGCGACTCGTAGCCTCTTGTATTAGAATTTTTTGAATATTACTACTTGTCCATGAATTAATGGGGGATTAAAACATTTAAAATTAAGCGAGATTCACATATACATTAGTTATCTTCTTGTAAGTTCTACATTGTGATTAGTTTGCTCTAAGCTTTAAACTTTACAATTGCTATCTGGCTAGTTAAATTAAAATTAAAAAATTACGGCTTAAGGTAGCATCAGAAACACTTTTTATCCGAAGAAAATTATAGTTTAGATTTTAGAACAAAAAGTTAAAGGCTTACTACACTTATTGTAGACTAAATTTTATGTTTAAAGAAACGTAACTTAATAGAGAAGCAGAGAATAAAAATTTGTTTTAAATTTTTTAAATTTCTGTTTTACTTTTTTAAATTTTTTGAATTTTTGCAGATATTTATTTGAAGTTATTTTGATTCCTGTAAGTTTATTGATTGTGCAAGTAATTTATGTGTGTGTTAGTGAGCTAGGCATGCTACTAGCAATAATCGCTTTGATACTTCGATGCACGCAGCTGCCAACTTCATCGCGTTCCGTTTTGCTTCAAGTTCTTGGTCATATTTGTTCTTCTCTGCTTCTTTCTCAAGTTACGTTTCGCTATTCGCTCTTAGAATCGAAAACACGACTGGGCGACCTTAATGTGATAAAGGGTCAGCAAACATGCAGCGGCAACTCGAGGCCAGGCCTCGACAAGTACGCGGCTACCTTTCAGCTTCCTGAAGTAGCTACGAGCAACACGCGAAGTTACCGTTTTCTATCTTCGTCTCTATGAAATCCATCTCCTCGTTTGTGCTCCTTACTCAGAGTTTAATCTTCCTTGCTATTCGATAGTTACAGAGAGAGAGAGAGAGAGAGAAAGCATTTAATTATTTAATTGTTTAATTATGATGTACTTGGAAAGCAGTTGAAATCACTATAATTTTAATCGAATTTCTACACTGTGCTATGGCATTTTCATTGCTAGAAAGAAGCATGGAAACGTTTTGTTCGTAACGTTAATGTTCGGATTGATCTTAATTCTGTTACAATATAGGTGAATGTGTTATAATAATAGCTGAATTCAATATTTACAGAAACATCATTTATAGAATTTATACTTTATTCGTTACATAATCGAAGAGTCATAGCTTATTAATTAAAAGTCTTATAAATTTTCTTTTATATTGCCATTTTAAATTTGAACTTAAAAATTATCTTTATTTAATATATTGCATCTATAATTTTTATCTTCGTCTGCAATCTAATCTTTTTTAGCACAAACGAAATTTTTACCTCAAATTTCTCTGAAATAAAAGAGGGCCCGAATCTAATTCTTCTTCCTAAAATATTTTGTTAAAAAGCTATTTAGTAATTGAATAGAAATATTGAAAAGTAACCATGAATTTTTCCACATTTTTTGAAAGCTTAAAACAGTAAAAAGACATATTGCAGACGGAGAGAGTATAAATATGACAGAGGGTTAAGACAGAGTATACATATAATGAAAGACATTTAGTTGTAATCTATGAAGCTGCTGGAACAGTATTAACTGAAGATCGCTCACAATCCGGCAAGATACGATAGTCGGTAGCTTTCAGTGGTTAGACAGGATTCTGACAGATAGGTAGGTTGCCCTAAGGGCAACTCTGGTAGCTGCTAGCAACACGCTATACCAAGTAGATGTCTTCGTCCGTAGCTTCCTTCTTGTTCTCCTCGACTTCGTGACGTTCGCTTTTCGACGATGCCGGATTGACATTTTGCTGCGAGCCGTGCGTCGCTGTAAATATCACGATTATCGTCCTGGGGCACGCGATGGTCGCGGCGTCGTATTGTATAGCGTATTATGCGACCGGGCTGGAGAATTGCAGAGCAAAGCCGTACTTATATATGCCGTGCAATAAAAGCGCACTACGTAAATTAGAAATTCCAGCAACACGAGACCGCCGTTATTACATGTCGGCCGAGTAAAATGCTGCTACCGTAGCCGGTTCTCGCAGGTGTTTTGCGCGAGTCGTACGAGAACTTTCGACATCTTCCGAAAAGCAATCAACGCTTTAAGGTGATTTATTTCTCTGAATGTTCTCGCGAAAACTACGCCTCTCTCTGCTTCGTCCGCATTAACGATCGGCAGGTAATAATGCGGTATCGCGTCGTTGGGGTCCTCGAAATGCGTATAGGAACCTTGGCAAAAAAGCCGAGAGTCGTCCTCGTTACGTGTCGAAAACGAGCTTCTGGGAAGCTTCGTGTCTGGATAAGTTTTCGTCAACCGCAGACAGGATGCGTGTAAGAATTCTTAGCCGTTGGACCAGAGCTCTCGTCGTCCCTCTCTATATACCCTTTCTTCTTTTTCAATCCTTTCTCCCTTGATCCGTATATATACTTTGTCCCCTTTCTCCTTTTTGTCGCTCGCTCTCTCTCTCTCTCTCTCTCTTTCTCCTTCCTTATTCTCGGCTTTCGCGGTCGTGCTTCGGTCAAGTTACCGGTACCAGCACTGGTAACCTATCCGCGGATTAATTCGAGCTGGGTGTGTGCAACCGTTCCATCGCATCGGCGGCGGCGGCGGCGTCCGCGTCGGTCGGTTGCACTGTTGCAGTTGCACGCGCGAGCGGACAAGTGAAGCGAGCGTGCTCGCAAACGCGGCGGTGCATCGCGCGCGTTGTCCGCACGCAACTCCTCGGGACTCTTGGGGTCGCGCTATCGGGTCCCAATCGTCCAAATATTTATGAGTCCCGCTCGCTAGCCAGCCGGCTTTATGACGTTGAATTTCATCTGAGACACGCAGTAAAGAAGCACACATTTCTTGCTTGCAGAGCCAGCTGTCCAGTGTACACACATCTCGCATGATTTACAAAAAACTGCTCCGCGACTATCCGTTATACGATGCTTTGCTCATGATAATTGTGATGGTTATGCGAAAAAAGACTGAGTTGTTAATGACTCAACGAGTTTAAATATATTCAGAGATTATATGTTTTTAAAATCTTTGGAATTTTAAAGAAATAACGTAAATGACTAAAAAAAGAAAAATATATAAAAACAAAGATATAATCGGATCTTGCGATACTCAAAAATACGAAAGAAAACTTGGGTAAATAAAAGAGCAAATGAGAGTCAAGCGTAGCTAATGGAGCACAAATACATTTAAGGAGGTTGTACGGGAAATGCAATATGTTAAGAATTACTTGAAAAAATTACAGACTATTCTAAATTGCATTTGATAATAATACAAAAAAA
>NW_017299817.1:84117-96603 GCF_001594075.2 Trachymyrmex cornetzi | reverse complement strand
TAGGAATTCAACAATATTTTTGTAAAGTTATCTTGAGATGCAGACATTAATTGTTCAGTAAATAAATAAAATTTGTTATTTGTTATAAACTAATGGTGAATCTCAATGAAACTTTGCATAAGTCATGTTTAGTACTTAATATGTTTATATAAAAATATTTAGATTTTTCTTATTATTTTAACAATTTTTGTTTATAACGATAAAACTAATAACAAATAAAATAAATAATCTATAAAAATGTGTTGCTCAATGAAAGCAGAATGTTATTAATACAACTTTCTCATGTATGTAGTTTGTTTAAAGCGTAAACAGTAATATATGTGTATTATGCCCTTACAATCTCCTTAAAATGTAAATATCCAAATGTTTTGATTTCTTTTCGAGCCATTATCAACGAATAAAACCAGGTACATTATTCATTAATTCTGATTCAAAATGGAATAGAAACTCGTGTTTTTCTTAGAATAGAAATAAAGAATAGAAATGAAAAGAAAAATGTTATCAACGCTTTTATACTTGATAATATTTTTGATTTAGAACCCTGTAAGCATCATACGTCGTTGTTATCATGACTCCATTGGTTCTCTCGGTAAACTGTAAATAGCGATTTAATCTGGCGGGACGAAAAGTTTCGCGCTATCAACAGAGTAGTCAACTCTCATGAAATGCTGACCTGCCACGCGCGATGTATTCCAGATAAGCGTATCCGCTTTTCTACATATCTCGTGCGTTTGAGCCGTGTGTGCGAGTGTAGTTAACGTGGCCCAGCAAAGCGTGTAAAGAGGGCGGTCGGACCGGCCGCCTTTATTCAAGGTCGGATCCGGAAAGGAAAGTCCGATGCTGGCGCGCGCGTCAGCTGGTACCTGATCTGAAAATGACACCGTGTATATATGGTGGTCCCTCTTTCCTCGCTCTCCTGTCCGTTCCGTGTCAAAGAGCACGGCCGTCGGCTTACTTCGATTATAAAGTGTCTTCCACGTCGCCGCCGCCGCCGTAGTGCTCCGAGATACAAGTCAAGAATTTGACCCTCTTAAGCCCGGCGGGAGTGGCACGTCTCTCGCTAGAAATGATACGAGAGAGGTTTTCTGTCCTACATCGGATCGAGATTGACTCCCTCGATACCGCCAAGGATTACGGCGCGGCGCCGCAAAAGTCGAAACGCGTACGAACGCATTCCGAACTTGTAGTAAAGTTGGAGATGCTGATCAAAAGCCGAGAAATTTGCCTACATACTTACGTAGAATAAAATTCAAAAGGAATTTGACGTGTGAAATTATATTGCTTTGTTAAATCTAAAGTTAAATTAATTTTATTTTAGATATTTTCTCAAGTCTTGAATGTGTTTTTTTTTTAGTTTCGATATTTCAATAAAGACACGCTTTAACGAGAGTCCTAATTTTCTTAAGTTCTCTAAGACGTAGAATGTGGATAAATCACGAAACAACAATCGCGAGGTCGATTGACTCGATTCTTTCAACGGTGCCGGTGCAACGATTGTCCGCACGGGTAAATAACTGTAGCTCGGCGAACCGTATCGTCAAAGGGCGAATGTCGAAGAATTCTGTTCCTTTCAATGTATTTCTCCAGGGGATAAGAGGAGACAGGGGAAGTGGTGCGCTGTCGCGGATAATCGCGATATATCGCAGGCAGTTATACGCGAAAGAGCGCGCGTGATCGCGAACAATTCGAATCCCTATCTCTCGTGTATGCGCCACACGGAACTGTGTACCGCGCATATTGCTACACGATTTTAATTAATTCGTGATCAGTAGCTCGCGCGCGTACCACACACCGCATGGATTCTTTTCTTCCGTGCTTGCTTGCCCCCTCTCGCCATACAAAATCGGCATGCGATCGTTCCTTTGAGATTCCTGGAGGCCGTCGAGCGTTTGGTTCTTAAAGGCGATAATTTGCATTATTCCCCTCGTCCAGTCTCGCATTCTTTTTTTGTTATTATATTACTGAGAATTGATTGACTTGCGAATGCTGTAAATGTCAGAGATACTTAAATTCATTTAATATTGTAATGAATTATCTTTGAATTGATTTAATAGAAAATATTCAGTAAATTTAACTCAATTTTGTCCGTATCTATTGATATTCATTTTAATGAAATTATATCATATTATTTATAGTATACGTAAAGATAATGCGTGTTGTACTCTGATAGTCAGCATTTCTGCGTTTCTTCCGGTTCTTCGAAACGACTATGTCCTGGCTTTTAGCGGACAAATGCTTGCCGCGTTTGCTCGCCTCGCCGCTTTACGATTTCTCGAGTCATGGATCGCGTTGTCTGGCCGGTAAATCGCACCCGGATAGACTTCTGCAATCCTGGCCGGTGCGGTAGGTGATAACGATACGGTGCATTAGCGGCCGCGTGAATTTCTCATTAGTCATCGACGGTACCCGCTGTAATTTTCAGCACGCGCTCCGTGCTGTACCTGCGTGTGATATATGTGTGTGTGTGTGTCGGTAGACTCTTTTTCTTTCTCCCTTCCTATCTCTTCTCCTTTTCCTTACCCCCTCGTACGTACGTTGCGTTGGTAGTTGCGACGGAATGTTTAAATCGCATCTTGTTCGACGTGTGCGCTACCGCACGTGTCCTATTAATATCGCGTTGCACCCACACACGGGTTAACGCGCGCGAACCGCTGCACGTTGAAATATGAGGACAGCGGCACGATACGTGCGATCGTACAATGCCGCTCATTAATGGCCGGCGCGGCGCGGCATTGCAACGCGTTGCTTCGCTACTACGAATCGGAATCGTTGGAAGCGCAAACGCTCGGGCTCGCGCGCCGCCAAAGCGCGGAATAGGAGCGATTTGCCTCCTCGCATTAATGACTCGCTAGTTACGGACGATATTTAATCCCATCTGTCAATGTCAGAACGAAAGTTGGCCGACAGGTTGCACGAAAGTGGCGAGCGTGAAAATACGGAGAAGAGCGAAGTACCAATTGGCCGGATTATATCATAGAACGTATGGGGAAAGTTCGTTAAACGAGAATATCTGATGATGTGCGCGTATAAGAGCAAACGCAAGTTCTTATAAACGTAGGTTGAACGTTTATTACGCTCCAATTAATCCTTTTTGAGCGACGTGTGGATTGAACATAGATTTAATAGCGCGATGGTAGCGTATTTAATATCTACGGAATGATTTGATGATTGTCGAGTTAAATTATAGAGTGATTTCTTGAATAATTTATAGTAGCTAGTACTGTACGTTATCAAAGGGCTAACGGTGTTTATAATAATTTATACAACATTGTCGTATCATCAATTGTGAACACTCATATTATTTCCGTATAGAAGAGATGTGACTGAAAGAGAAAGAAAAGAACGCGAGGGAAAAGATGGTGAAAGAAATCGACATTAATGATAGGCGTTGTAGTCTTCGTGGGTGCTCTTACGATTACATGGGTACGAATCTCTGGCGTGTACATGAGAAATAATAAATTAGCCAGGTCCGACAGACCGAACAGACGATCGGGCCTCGGTGCTCAATGTTATTAATGCTGCCGCACGATTCGACGGCGATTATGTTATATAGAGGAGGCCATGACGTATGATGCGGTGCGGGCCCTCTGACGCGATTCATTACGGAAACAATGGATTCTTGGGCGCCTTCGTTAGATCGATGTGCCACGCGGCGTTAGCGTATTCCGACTCGCGCGTCTGTATAATCGTGAGTAATGACGCCGGCGCGCCGCGTCGTGTTTTATGCAATTCCGAGCAGTCGTATCGGCTCGCGTGATCGCGGATTGGCAACGAGACAACCGGTGAGCGATAGAAGCAATTACGCTGGGAAATTGAATAACCAATTCGTATTGGAGAAAATAAACGCGGAGTACTCCGATCGTCATATCTGCGAATGTCCTAGCTACGAATGAAAACTAAGATTGTGGAGCAAAATTTACTGTTAACAACATTTTACGCGCAAAAATATTATTAAGCACTCACGATCCAGATTCGACTGCTATATAGGCTTCATTTCCTATTCATTATGAATATTTTTGACAGTTATTAATTATTAATTAATAGCTTACGTGTGGAATTAGGTGTACACTGTTAAATTTTATAGGGCCAAATTAACCCTTACATCTACAATTTGATGCCTCATCCATACCACCACGGGTCACTTCAAATCTCTTCGTTTTTTCGCCTCTTGAAAATAATTTAAAAAATCTCTAAAAATTCACTAACATACTTTCAACTTTCTAGAATAAATATTGACTCTTTATTTTGGAAAATAATAAAATATAGTATAATTTATAATTACCGAAAGACTCAAAGAAACTTGCACGAACAGAAATCGCTCGGTCACTAGTTACCCATATTAGTAAGGGTTAACTTAATGTGAGTCGCCACTGTTGTTACTAAATATATCGTTATTTTTAACTAAAATGATAATTAAATTTGATACTATATAATGTTAAATTGATACTGTATAGTGTCAAATATAGCCACTGTTTTAGTAAAAAATAACGATACTATTGAGTAGGAGCAGTGGCGACTCACATTAAGTTAATTTGACCCATGTACTGTAACAAAAAAATACACGAATATGTTCGTGATGAACGAAACTCTCGAAGCGTCACAAATTCCCGCAAGGGATAAGTATGTACTTCCGCACAAATTTATATCGTGTCATCCCGATACCGCGTGTAATTTTATTTAGCCAGAATCAATTAGTAAGCGTCGTAATGGCGCGCGTAGCACGTTGGGTAAACTCTTCGCTAGCGAGTGTCCAAAAAAGGTCGTAGTCGCTCGAAGCATTTAAATTACGAACGCGGCGAAGCTTTATCCACGCGGGTCGACGATTAGGAATCACTTTTATCGCTTCATCGCTTCATCGCGAAGCATGTAACCGCAATACCGGTGCCGGAGGGTTCCGGAATTCCCATGATCCTGGAAGTACGAGCGCCCATGATCCTCGAAGGGAACCTAACCGCTCGCGCTGCGAGTATTCCGCCGCGCCGCAGAGTCGAGGTCGAGAGAGCGAAACACCGGGACCACGGGAATCCGAGGCGTTTCGACTCTAGCCGTCATAGCGGATTCCTGCGCGCATCCCGCAGGACCGATAAGAGGAAACCCTTGTGCGCTCTCGGTGGGCAACGGCATGCGCAGCCACCGAGTTGTCATGTCGGTTTATCGGAATTTCTGTTCGCCACTTCCGTTATTTATAGACATTGTCGTTCTTCTCGCTTGCTTTCGAGTGCCAAGTCCAAGTGGTGGCCATGCATTTCTAAAGTTCCGTTCTTCTGCGTTATTCACGAATCATCGACGTGCTGCGCCTTCTTCTCGCGGCGACACTTTCTTGCTCGGAAGAATGCGAGGCTGCGATGAGCGCGAGGGAATGACGAAGAATGATAAGTATGGCTCGCCTTGTCACTGGATCAATTGAAAATGAAATTCATTCAGCAGATGATCGATCGTAAGAATTGTATCATTTATGATAATTCGAGCTCTTATATATTATAGTTGCGGAATTGTTGGAGATTTTTTTATATTTCAGCATTATGCCGCTGAAATGATTGTGCCGGCATGCGACTCGCGACGCAATTATAAAATTCCAACAAAAGAAGAAACGCGAAGAAAATACTACGCTTGTGAAATGTGACTGAGTACCATCGTTTTATTCATTTAATCGCATGTTCCAGCAGGGTCTTTACGATTCAGTAAAACGACTGTTGCGACGATTTTAGGTGAGCCACGAAGCCTTGCATTTCCCGCGTGTTTCTTTTTTATGCGTTTATGGCCCAGCGTTGTAAAGGTACGTGGTAAAGCACAGCGCGCGGGATGCATTTATTAGCCCCTTGTGCAATTCGGCACACGGGATTATAAAGACCTGCTGAAATTTCATGAGTATGTTGGTGGCGCGGAACGACAATCAGCTTTACGAGAGCAAAGACCTCAGCTTCACGGGTCGATGAATTGTTAGGACAAATTGTCGACTAATGTGCCGAGAAAATTATTAATAGGAATTTGCTAATTGTTGAATCGTGTAATAATTATTTATTCAAGTATTAATTATACGAATTTATAATTTTTAAAAGCTCAGCTCATTATTGATTATACTATAAACACTGAAACAGAATCTATTAGATTTTATTTTTTTTATACAATTCTTCGTGCTATTGAAGAATTGTGTTGGATATATTGTTCTTTATACGTTGTAATAATTGAATAATTTGAAAAGACGCCGCCATTCGAATCAATAAATTATTGATTTCGATAAGTACAGAGATAGCGAGAAAGAGAGCTTCGGATTATTTTTCTTGAGGTGATTCAGAGGCTGATAACTGTCGTCGCTTGAGAAAGAGAGAGCTGGTAGGCGTTTCCGTTAGACCGTAACGATATCGTCAGGTTGCATAAGGGAGGCCCACAGTTATGACAGATTACGAGCGTATAAATAATGGCCTCGTGATTTTCGACGTGTGTATCCTCCTTCGCGTCTACCTGTCTGTATAAAGGGTGTACAAAAATTCATTTTCATCCTGGACGTTTCTTTGATATTCGAAGAAATTAACGCGAAGATCTCCATATTAAAAATAATTCCTCTTGAGAAATAGGTTCGCGTAACAGACGTGAACGACGTTGCTGTTCAGTCCTAAGACGGTTCACGTTTCTTCTGAATCCTGATTTAATCGCTTCCCCTATCGAGATATTCAGATCTCCAACGACAAACTCGATGGTCCAACCGAGGAATGAGAATCTGGACGATGATGCCTTAATTCTCGGGCACCCCGTATACACACGTACATGCGTGTATTACAGCGGAATGGAGTAGGGGAAGAGGTAGAGTGTATCAAAAGCAGTGATCTACGGCAGGATCCTTAGATCGATGACTGACCGCGCCGCCCGAACAGCTGCTGCCGGGTCGTGGGGCGACCTCGGTCTGAGGTTGATCGATGACTTTGACGATGACCTCGCCGACGGAACGATCGCTCGTTTCCCGACCGGCATTCTTTCGCTCCGCTCCTCATGCCCTCCTCGTATACACGAAGCAGGAACTCCTCGTCGACGGGGCTCGGAGGGCCCCTGTGACGTTTGATCACTGCGAAGTATGCAAACCGGTATATCCCTGCTAACTACACTACGGGCCACCGCGATGTCGATGTCGGCACGGAGGAACAAAGGTCGATCTACAGCGTCGATCGAAGTACGTAGGTACTCGGTTGTATCGCGCCTCCTCACTCGCCTTTTGCGGCTGCTAACGTGAACTTGCACATTTTTCGCGATATCATACCAATCGTCCTGGTAGACTTTAAAAGAGCAAAAGAATGATTGATATATATTTAATTGATAGAAGCGTTGCCAAAGAAAGATTTAATCGATATTAAAGAAAGATGCTGTTTATTTATTATATAAAACGAAATTTAGAATATAATTAAAGCAAAGAAGGAGAGAGAATATCGTAAGCGTTGGTATATTTACGAACATAAAATTAATGTAAAGTTGTTGTTCTAACAAGTTCTAACAAATTCCAATTGTTATATTTTTTGTAATATTATGGGGTTTTATTCTCTCTCCTCTTTTCATGAATATAATTTTATATTAAATTTAATTAAAAGACTTATTTATTTTTGGATAAGTATATATTGACAATATGATAAAAAAATTTAATCTAAAAGTATTAATTTTTGTCGTAAAAAAAACTGCAAACATTAAGTAAAAGAAGATAAAATAGAAATTTCGATAGATAAATCTGCTGTGAAGACGTACGATTTCACAGTCAAATAACTTGTTCAGTAAAATCAAGTATTATCTTCGTTCTGCTCGTAACTTCGCACCTGCCCCTAACTGCGATCACGAAAGTTACGCGCGTGGCAGATTCGAAAAGGCAGAATCGTTTCGATATACATCAGTCCTTCCGAGTGTAACGTTGCTGATTCTAGCCGTTTATAACGAGTTCCCGCTCGATTGTATCGCAATTACCGGTAAACAAATTGCCCCGTCAATTTCGCAAATTGCAGGCTCGGAGAATGAAATCTCACAATCTGAACTCCCCGTGCGCGCTACCTTCGTTCCAATCGCACGCACACGAGGCAACGCGCGCATCCGACGCACGTGCGCGCGTTTCAGGTGTATTCAGGTGTATTCAGGTGGATTCAGGTGGATTCAGGTGTACGATGCACGTATATACGCCCGGCCCGGTCGGTGAATGCACGTCGGTGAAGGCACAGTTGAATTAGCAGCACGCGGCTCATCCCGAATGAATTAACCGGAATGCGCTGGCGAATTTTTCTACAATCGCGTAATAAGGCTTTGTAATATCGGTAAACATGCAGGTAAACATATTCTTCGGGCGTATATCTTTCATAATCATTACAGACAGTTTCCGTTAATAATACAACTATCCTCTCTCATCTCTGAACGTTTATTGAACAATTTATTTGTTTCTCGCTGCCGATCCGACCCGAGTTTTCATTCATAGTCGCAAGTTTTGTATCTCGTGGTAGCTGCAACGGTATGCACGCACGCTACTTGAATACGTGCGAATCTCATTCATTCACTCGCGTGGTTTCGCTCCTCGGCTTGAACGATCTGCAAGCAAAGGAGATTGCGAGCTGCACTCTGCCCGATAAAACCAGCCCCTTCTTTCGAGCCGTCCTCCCTTCGCCACCGTTCACCCTTAAGCGTAAAAGTCGTGCGTTGTATATCGAGGACAGGTAAAGGTACATCCGTGGGATACTTACCTGTAAATGGCTGCTTTGCATACAGTAACATTGGTCGCGTTCACAGGAGCCGCCTCTCGCGGCTTACTTTCGATTTTCTTTGCCCGCTCGCGCGGCCGCGGAACAGAGTTGAGGCTTGTGAATACCAATGCCAGCAAGCGCGGCTTTCTTCGCTAAGCGATATACGACAATGTCAGTTGAATAGCCGCGTGGGTGACGTTCAACTTCGCCTATTCGCGACAGTTTGTGAGACGCGTTGCACGATTCTCTCTTACGACATCATTTATTGTATATCCAATTGATTGCTTTCTCTCGTCACATTTTCTATCTTACAATTTTAAGAGCCTAAGATAGTCAGCCACAACGAAATATTGCGATATGATTATAGAGCAATACGATAACTGTTTTGCATCTCTCATGGATGTTTATGAGTCTTCAAGATAAAAAAAAAGAAACACGTGGATGAATAAAAGAGGATCAAATTTGTTATGTTTATTTTTTCAATAATTGTGCAACGCGTATCAGTTCATAAAAGTTAATGTGATGTTTTGTCATATTAATAATAAGATTAGCATTTATCACGTCGTTACGATATTACGCTGTCGTTAATGAGAAGATAAAACCGTTCAATTACTCTTCTTTGGAGCGCTTTCTTTCTGCAACGTGCTTTATGTCTGCTGTTTCAAATGAGCACAGAGGTTTTTTTTCCCGTGCTTGAGAATATCGACATTTGAATTCGCTGTGATTATCACCGGTTGCGCGCGCGTGCGCGTTATATTCGATGTAAGGCGAGTGCTGGATCGGCGTATCGCATTCGTGGCAGCTGTAATATCGAATCGGATAATGAATTACGAAGCGAGAGCGGCGGCCGAGCGTATCTTCCGACATCTCCGTCCCGTTTTACATTGTGACCGACAGCGGATGTACGTGTAGGCGTATCGCCAGTGGCTTATGCCTACAGAGTGGACCGAGAGCCATTAATTCGTCTCCTCGTGAATCCCACGAGTGTTTTATTATCCAAGCTTTACTACGCCGCGGGAGAGATACAGACCTCTCTCTCTCTCTCTCTCTCTCTGTCTCCCTTACCGCAAACCTTCCGTCAAGATTATCGTAATCGCTCTCCCACGAGACTGCTCGCTTTCTTAATGATAACGCCTCGATAAGATATTTTGCCTCCGGATGCGGAGTACATTGAAAGTCCGTTCGTGCACACATGTACGGGTAAGTGTAATTTATAGTCGCGGGTGCCTCTCGAGTGTCTGATAATAAATAATGCGCGTGATACGAACGCATTGTAGATAACAAAACGCGTTGTAGATAACAAAACGGTCAATCGTTAGATATTAAAAATATAAAGCAGAAATAGAAAATAAAATTCAAAACAATATGTTATTTGCTGAAAGGTAATATACTTACCAGTACATATTTGATCAATTTTCTAAAATTGATCGTGATCGTTTGTCCGCGGAGACAAGGCCTAAGCGGAGTGTTTACGGAAAGGGAACTCACGCCTCTCTCTATCGATGCAGTCGACCTCTTTCAGGTTCAACGATCGAAGGTCGACTCCTCGATCGATCCCCGATCTTCCGGGTGCCATCCGGGGCACGGCTCCACCGTGCAGCTCCTGTATCCTCGATATCGAGGCAGGCGCGTAATTTTAGCTCGAGACAGATCAGGTGTTACGTGGGTCCGGGAGCGTATTAATCAGTCTGAATGTACGTGCGCGAACGGGTGGAGGAAGGAACGAGGCTGGTCTTGGAAGTTGCACGCGAAACTGGTATTCATGGTACGCCTATCTCGCGATCGGCCGCGGCTTTAAGCGGCGTGCATACCGCCGCGCCGATGCACCCGGGCTCCGGTTGCATATTGGGCCCGTAATTACGGAGGCTCGCTCGCTCCTTCCCTTTACCTTGCTCCGCTTAGGTCTGGTTAGAACGTGCCACGCCGCCACCTGTGCCCGCCAGACGCAACGGGGATCTTATAAGGCGAACGCTTGCTTCTCTGATCCTCCATGCCACGCGAGATCGTGCGGATGCATTTTGCACGAGAGCCGCGCGAAAACGAGTGCGCCGCTCTCGCAACGTCCCGCCGCACGGGTGTAAGTTTCCTTTCCTTTTTTCCTTTGCATTATTGAACCTCGCGACTAGCTTCCTCGCTCGTTCACGCTCATTCACAGCTGCATGACGGGCGGTCACGAATGCGCCACTGAACTTGCATTAGTACGTTTTGCATCGTACGTTTTTTTAACGTAATTTTTCTAGCGAGTGTAAAAAGTTGGACGTTAATTCAGTTTACTGTAATCACGAATTTCTCTTCCCTTAGAGAATTACCTATACAATATCAACACGAAATGCATCTTATAACGTTTCAATTAATTTCCGGTCTACCTTAAGGAGGTTGTAAGGCAAATGCAATATGTTAAGAACTACTTGAAAAAATTACAGACTATTCTAAATTTCATTTAATAATAATACAAAAAAAATAGAAACAATTGACCATCTGGATCAAAAGTTATTTAAATAAGTAGTAATATTTTTTTAATTTGTACTCTAATATAAATATATGAAAATGTATTATAAAATAATGATAAAAATCTCAATTTTTTTATATAAATACTCTAGGAATTCAACAATATTTTTGTAAAGTTATCTTGAGATACAGACATTAATTGTTCACTAAATAAATAAAATTTGTTATTTGTTATAAACTAATGGTGAATCTCAATGAAACTTTGCATAAGTCATGTTTAGTACTTAATATATTTATATAAAAACATTTAGATTTTTCTTATTATTTTAACAATTTTTGTTTATAACAATAAAACTAATAACAAATAAAATAAATAACCTATAAAAATGTATTGCTCAATAAAACCAGAATGTTATGAACACAACTTTCACATGTATGTTGTTTGTTTAAAGCGGAAATATTAATATATGTGTTTTATGCCCTTACAATCTCCTTAATAGAATCTTGATTCGAAATTTTGGAATAAGTCTTGTATAAATATCTTTTTTGTAGTTTATATATTATCATATCTCTGACATTTGATCTTTAACAATGAAATTATATTTTAAAATTAACAGGATTGAAGTTGCGAGTTTTATGAAGCGATGTAAAGCAGAAATTTTGATATCACTATATACATATATAGTTTCCGATGCTTGATATCATGGTACGGCCAGACGGGTTCATCGTACCTGGTGTAACCCTGAACTTCACGGCAGTGCGTTAAAGTGATATAGGACCGTGGCGGCGACTGTACAGACTGGCATTAAATTCGCTAACGAACGTTACGTGGTTTATAATCGTTTAACGGGTTGAACCGTAACGATTACTCGGAGAATTATAGGCGTGCGCACTGTCGTCGGTGACTCCAGGCACGTCTCTGGCCGTTGTGGATTGCTTCTTTGTGGTCTCGAAAATTTTTTATCCTGCCAATCAGGAAATGTTTTCTTGTGCGGAATATATACCGTATAGAAAAATTTCAGAATTAAATGAAAATTTGGATCGATTATAATGAAAGATTTCTATTGTATAATATAAAGTTATTAAATAATAAAATATAAAGTTTTAAATGAACGCGATTTTATATAGTTGACTATATATTTCTAAAATATGAAATCGATAAAATATTCATCATATATTCAATTATACGACTATATCTATAATTCATACACAATTATATATGATACAGGAGTAAAAGCAGATATTGGTAATTTTTATTATTCTTCTGGATTAAAAATTGGTAATTCCCTTTTTTATTATTTTTTCTATAAATATTCTTTCCGTCTAGCTACGAGAG
>NW_017299817.1:47416-83998 GCF_001594075.2 Trachymyrmex cornetzi | reverse complement strand
GGCATCGGCCGGCATTCAGTGGCCGGCATTAAATTAGCTAACGAACGAGTCCGGTCGTGGGCAGTGCGCCTAGCTTAATAAAAGAATATTCCGCCACGATGCTCGGCCACCTTCCCTCGGCGTATTGCGACGCGGCGCGGCGTACAAGAGCGGGTCTCCGGGTCGGCGATGATGCCCTCTCCGCCTCGGTCCCGTGGCGGTGCACAATCAGCGGAGCGTGCTCGTAATGACCATTACCGTCCGTACTCGCTACCTTCTTCACCCACCACGGTAATGGCTCGTGTCTACTAAGTTCTCTCGCCCGTAAGTTGCCCGATACACCTACCTCACGGACGCATAACCGCTATCAGGCACCCGCGCGTAATGTACTACGTGTCTGCGCCGCCGGAGATAAGACAGTCACGGATTAACTCGGCGCTGCGGGAATGGAATAAGGGACTACTCGCAAGGGAACGTTCCAATATAAGTGCAAGTTAAAAACTTGTTTGAAAACCTCACATAGGAAACTTCATATTTTTAATAATTTTTTACTCGCACACTGTCGAGTCAATATCAACGATAATTACGCATCTGTCGACTGTACGAAACGGAAAAGGGATGATTTGTAAACATCCTCCTGCATAGAATCGGACGGAATGAACGTTAAATGCGCGCCGAGATTGCGGTTCGAGCCACATCCCCGAGTCCTTTCCCTCCCTCGAACTTCCTTTCGGAACCGAGCGCGACCTCCAGCGCATCCTCAATGTCTTGAGGAATATCCGTCTTGGGGAGGCGTTTCTTACCCGGTGGGGTTTCGCAACGGTGGTCGTCGGCTGCCCATTACAACGCACACCGGCCGCGGCGCGCACGTACCTTACGTATAATGGCAATCATGTTAATTATCGTAAGTAGAGCCGCGCGCGCGCCTTTCCGCGTAGTGGTAACGGCGTGTGCCACCATTATGGGGATCGCCTTACCGTGAACGCACGCTATTCATTCCCTCCGTACGCGAGCGCGGGCGGCCCAGGGGGAGGGGGGGGGAGGGCCCCTTCCTCCCCTCGTCTGTAAGAGACGGGCACCGTGCGCGGAGACGGTGGAGGAAGGCGGGTTTTGAGTTGCTCGAGAGAGAGGAAGGAAGGTCGAACGAGCGAACCCAGAAGCATACGCTCATGGGCCTTGCACCCCGCCACCCTCTTCTGTCTGCTACTCGACGATTGCACACGAGCTTCCGGTTCGCGGTAGGTAATTAGGGGCCCCGCGGTACGCGCGCACTAAATTGGGTCCCCTCGTTCTGCCGACTTTCGCGAAACAACGCCGTCGCGCCGGTGGCGAGATTTAATTACCATCTAATCCGATTAGCGCGTTCCTAAAGCTATATTCCTCGTCTCTCTCTCTCTCTCTCTCTCTCTCTCTCTCTCTCTCTTTTCACTTTGTACAGCATACTCATTGCATACAGCTTACGATCCTTGATGCTTCAAAGCATTCTTTTATTGGTCAATTAGTAAAATTCTTTCTTTCGATTGGCCAATCAAATACTTGAAGAAATTTGTAGCCCCTGCAGTCCATTCAAATACATTATTAGCGTAAATACAGGCATTTGTCATGCGTCGGGAAACACGTCGCTCGTTTCCACACTCTTCTTCTTCTTCTTCGTGCTCTTCCTTCCGTTTGGGATTGGTATCTGCGTTTGAACACATTGCGATGGAGTATATCGTATAATGGCTGAGTTCCTGCCAACTATTTACATTTCGTTATGAAACTAGATCTAATAGATAAGCTTACTCATTTTATGTTTACTAGTTTATTAGTAATTAAATCTATTCATTTATCGAAGAAAAAATCCAATTTATTTTTTACTTTTATTATTCTTACATATTCCCATTAAATAACGTAACGGAGATTGCGCATATTGCTGTTGAATCTGTATTTTCGTCGATATTATCGTTGTTGCTGACCGGAGATTAGATCTGATTCGCGCATGGAAGCGCAGATTGGAATTCGCAGATTTGACGGCATCGCGTGAAAAATGAGTTCGTAGTAGCCGGTATATCTCGCGAAAGCGTGCATTAAGGTCGATCTTAATTGGCGCCGATTTAATTAGGATCACCAGCGTGACGGTTAGCAATAGGCCAGGTCTAAGTCGGAGGTAAGAAAATGTCGGTGTGCGTTATTAAGACGCGCAGCCTTCCTCGTCGTCACGGAAGCTGATTGCACCGCATTCTCTTTCGACCCCTCGCAGTTATAGCTGGAGAAGTGCCGAAGTCACGAGCTGCGTTAAAGTTGAAATTAATTATGGCGCGATGGAAACGTGCAAATACTCTTTGTGCCATTATAAATATTTAACGCGTGGAAAGAGTAATTAGCGTTCGCAATCTAATATTCCAGATGAAATATTATCTGTAGGTTTGACGAAAGTCATACACGTAGAAAAACGTTATATAAAGTTATTTAATCCTAAAGGAAAGATAAACGAATCATAAAAAATTTTTTCAGACATGTCTAATCAAAGAAAGAAATTAAATTATATTTTATTATTTGGAAATTGTAAACAGATTATTTAAGAGAATATAGATATAAATTAAATATTAATATTAATATAAAGATTATCACTCTTTGTATTGTTGTATTATAAATGATATATAATATAATAAATTAAACAGTACGTTTAATTAGCATTCACAGTGCTAATAAATGATTAAAATATTAGTTGTCAAAAAGATGACATTACATATGAAGTTTTTTTTGCGCTTTTTAAATAAAAGTGTGTAAAAGGCATACTCTAACATTCAGCTAAAATTTAACAGGAATCGTGAAATCGACAGATTTATCTGATCGTGCGCGTTAATAGTTGATTACGCCGAATTCTTTTATACACGTGAAAACGGGCGTTGAACTAATGAAAGTTATATCCGAAATTATATTAAATTGCCGCATCTCTCAGCGGATATAGTTTCTCCTTTCCTAAGCACGGAAATCAGATGCGGCTGATATCTGGCCGGAGGTGGCTTACGGTTCAGTTGAAATTCGGTCGAGTGCAGCGGCACCGACGAGACTAGAGAAGCCAATTAATTACCGCGAAAGAAAGGAAGGAGCCAAGATCACGGACGGCGCAGGAGGCGCGCTTGAATTTCCACGCGAATCTCTCGCGATGTGCTTGAGCCGCCGAGCGTGGCTTTCGCATATAATCAGCAGTAGTCTGAGGCCCGATTATTTCCCTCCTTCATTTCTGTCTCTCTATCTTACTTGGCGTCTCACTCTTCTCTCTTGTTGTTCTCTTTTCTTCTCTTCTCTCGTCTCTTTTTCTCGTTCGTCGCCAAGCAGAAAAGCTGTGTGGTGTGTTCGGTATGTCCTACCTACTTCTTGCATTCGCGCGCGCGTAACGCCTTCTTTTATTTACTTAGCAGGCCAGGAAGCCGTTAATTCTACCGGCAGTTCCGCGGTAACTAATTAAAGGTCAGGACGCGGTCTTATCCGGGGTACGCCGCGTTGTAAGCGCTCGTTTCCGGCCCCGCGGGTCGACTTTCATAGCCCCACGATAAACGCGATATCTCCGACCAAATCCTGGTTAACGATCACCCCGCCGGCATATTCTTGCGACTGGGAGAATGCAGCGTCGTATCTCTTTTTGTAGCGGTTTAATTGAGTCGCACACTTTTGTAGATAAGGAATGAAAGACACGCGAATACACCGATTTTCTGCCTGGATTCTAATCCGTTGGCTTGATTAAAAGATCTGTTCGCGTTTCTTGCATTTTTTATACTCGGAATATTCTCTCTCTCTCCTCTCTCTCTCTAACGTATAAATATATATTTATTTCATTTTAAGTGCAAAATGAAGGATATTAAAAAGGGATCGATTTCTATCATAAAAGGTATAAATAAAAAAAATAGAACTTTTTTGGGAACACTTTGAAAATTGAGCACGAATGTTGTGTATTTATCCAAATTTTAATATTCTTGCTTAATTTTCAAAGTGTTTTTCAAATGCCATGAATGTTTTAATAATTTTATCGTATCCTGGAGGTCAAAATTTACAAAAAAACATTATTCTTTTTAAACCTTTTTGGTCAGAAATCAGACTTTTCTTAATATTCTTCTTTTTGGACATTTCAAGTAACAGTCTTATTATCTACACAGAAACATTTAGGAATGTATAAATTCTGATATAATGATTATCACAAAAAAATAATAATTCCATGAGAAATGTTGTAATAGTAAATTAATATATTGTACATATAGATACATCGATATCATGTAAAGTTACAAAATATGATGACTAATCATTTCTAATTGAACTCTGGTTTACCTCTTCTTATAGATTTCACGTTTAATCACTAATTTTTCACATGGCTGATAACGCAACAAAGAAATACTTAATCGAATGATTGTCGCCAAGAATGGAACGCTTTAAAAGTGGCGATCCACTCTCCTGCGTGTTATAATTACAACTCGGAATGTACAGCTTGTTCGAAGAAGGTTTCGCAACTCGGTGGGGATATAAACCGTGTTTACGGTCTAATTAAATCTTTCTGCGCGGACGAGAATTTCGATACTTATCGATGCTGTGCACGCAGAGCCGCATTCGTGCGATCGAAATGGATGAAATGTCCGTCTGTGTTGATGAGGCTGACTTTTAGAGTAAGCTCGACGACGTCGAAATGAAATCATTAGTCGACACAGGAGCGAGGTAGACTCGCCGCTAATGACACGATGTATCTATATGGCAGTTAAATAATGGCATTATATCGATCTTTTGATATCTATCGTTAACAAGACAGGTGACTGCATAAAAAAAAGAAATATTGCCGCTGATTGTAACTCAATTTTTTTCGCTCTCGCAATAGATGACTTTATGGCTGGAACGTACTTCATTACGGTCGACAATAATCAGCCGCTTTTCATCACGTGTATCAAACGCATAGCGCACCACGCGATGTCGCATGCATATTACGTTAGAGAAATACACCGATTCCGCTTGTTGTCGTATCTGTTCGCCATATCTGTCTTGCTTTTTATACTATATTCTTCACAATCCATACAGATTAATATTTTATATTGTTTTTTTATATTTTATATGAGATTATTTGCATATGATATTAAGACAGGAATAGTTAAAAACACGAGCAACTGATAGGGAGAAAAACATCAGGATGTTTCTGTTATATTTTCACGATGACGTCGTGTATCTCATACTTATAAAATTACTCGGATTTACTTTGATATTCAAATTTAAATATGTGGTAATAAAAATAATGTGGCATTGAAAATAAGCATTTTTTAAAATTGAGGTTAGCTTTTTTTGCTTTGAATTATGTTAGAAGCTATTATTCTTTGAGTTTTGTAATTCTGCACAAAGAAAATTTTATATTAAGTTTTAATACAATTTTAAATTAGACTTTATTATGTCTTGTATTTTCGATGGACTCTCACAACATGATTCCGACTTAACTTTTACTATGGTAATACTAATTTTTATCACATAAATAAAGTAATTATTTTGTTAAGCCATATTCTAACATGAAAATAGTTAATTTTTACTATGGTACGCAAACAAAATTTGCTAGGTATATTTGAATTTGTAATAAAAAATTTTTACTATGAAAAAGTGTAAAAATTACGTTATATTATTGTTTTTAAAAAAATAACTATAACATTTGAATGTATAATTTACATGAAGACCGCAGCTACTGCCACATTATAGTAATTTTAAGTATAAAATTTTCTCCGTGTGAATGCAAATAATATCGGTGCAACAGAATGATAATAGGTTAGATAATATATTATGCCATTTCTTAATATTGCACCATTTTTATAGATATAATGCATGACAGAAATACTATCGTAAGTGGATGATGTCCATATCTGACCATTCTTTCTCTTGTGCGACACAAGAACGGCTCGTTTCTATATCTGTCTCGATCGTTAGCTACATGCATTCGCGAAACGCAATAGAGGAGAACAAAGTTGAATCGTTTCAATAAATTCCCATTAGGTCGATCTTGTCAAGATCTCGAATCTTTCTGCTATTTACCAACTCTAGTCTACTATTCGAACACGCCCAACTGCGTTTTATAATATAGCCAAATAAATATATTTATAGATAATATACTTGTTTTCTCGCGTAGACGTATAGGCAATAAGACATAAGGATTCTCTTAAATAAATTCACCGATAATTAGACAATTAGATAATAAGGATAATAACATTACTTTATGATTTGTTTTATTTTAAACGTGGTGTATACTAGATTTTTCGTAGCACCTTTATATCGTATTTAGGCTATTTTAAACAATAAGTGGGCTATTGGAGCCTTACGTCAGTTATTAAGTTGCGAATATTAAGATCAATGTAAAGATATTATTTACCAAATATATATAAATTCAAAACCAAATCAATTCAAACGTACAACAATCAATTCCATCATACGACGTTTCGACCTTTACTCTGGTCATCTTCAGTGATATTACAAATTTAAACAATCTTAATTACTAATACAATGTGTTAAAACTCTATAACTCCAATTCTACAATCGTCAATTATAAAAAATTGTAGAATTGGAGTTATAGAGTTTTAACACATTGTATTAGTAATTAAGGTTGTTTAATTAAATTCTGTATTGAAATTAATTGAGTCGTTTTATTCTATTGTATTATTTTAAACAATAAGGTTTATATAATAATATATTATTCGTTCATTTTATTTTTAGACAATCTAATTCTTCAGATATTCAGAAAAACACATACACATTTCTCGAGTCATTCATTATTCCACGTTCAAATGTTTTATTCTCTTCAAGAATTTACTTGTTTTACGCAGTCCGGAAAATATAAATTAGTGCACGAAGTTATTAGACGTGTACTTATACCAGCCTGCAGCAGTTAATGGACTACCAGTTGTGCGACCGTTGCGGTAATTAACGATGTTGGTGCAGCGGGCGTGCCGTGTGGGTAAACACCGGTAATGACGTGACCGTCACCGATCAGATCGACGAATAAAACGATATCAGGCATTCAGGTCGAATCTCCTACGTACGTGATCGGTCGGAACCACAGCGAACGCGCCGCATGCGAGAACGCCTGATTGAAAGTAACGACCGATCTCGTCGACGTGCTGCACGCATTTACCGACTCGTACTTTAGCCGCGACCCTTATTCGCATGGGTACCCTGTTTGCATCTACCTGTGTCTAAAACCACGGGTTGCTTATACCTTATTAATGATGTTGTAACGGTGTTACATTAAGGAGTGTCGACGGCTCTCCTTTGTGGCGAAAGGAAAGAAAAAGAGAGAAAGACGAGGAGAAAAACGGATATCTAAAGTTCACGCTCTTCGGTGAAGAGGAGAAGGAAATGTCTTAAAACATATCAATCATTCTTTTTCGCTTTGACAAGAAGTACGGTGACGCATATGAAGGTAGATTTATTTTCATGAATATGTAGTTTTTGCATAACTTCTATTACACTTCGAACACCTTTGGAATTAATTTCTCACGAGATATAATTTTATTGCGCGTCAATGCACATTAATAAATCTAATATCTGCGTTAAGTTTCAGTTATTTTGATCAATAATTTTGATTTCAGTTATTTTGTTTCTTCGTTCATTGCGCGTTCCCTTGGGCGATGGAAAATATTTCGTTTTAATATTTTTAAAAAACTATGTATTGATACCGATTAGTCTTCAAACTTGATGTCTTGTGTCATAATATTCGAGTTTATCCTGTATCGGTAACTTATATTTACTTAACAAAGAAAAGAATGCGTACCGAAGATATAGCTTCCATATCAGCGCAATTGAAAACGCACTTGTAAGACGTTAACTTGTATAGAGACATGCGAGTTAGTATGGAAAAGTGCTTGAGATGTAGAAAGCTCATGGCGTAATAAATCTAACTTGAATCGCCTATAAGCGCATATGATTCACGAGACTATTGTAGTCATTCTCACGACGCAGTCAGCATATCGTAAAATAAAATTTGTAGCGCCGCGTGTCACCAACGCGAACATAATTGTGACGGGAGTGTGTCGTAAATATAAGTGTTACACGTGTAATTTAACCGACGTTCGTCAACCGCGACACAATTGGAATATGATTTAAGATCGTATCGTAATCCTGCAGTTAACCTATGTTTCTAATTCCCCTGAAATATCTCTATTATATTTCATTCTTCAGCGATGTGTTATTATTTTAGTTATAAGTTACGAGATTACAGTTATAAGTTAGGAGTTTCGGAAGCGATCACGTGAATAAGCGAGACCTGTTGTACGACAATTGAATAATTCAACCTACACATAAAGCTAGGGCGTTTGTTTCGGTCTGAGGACGCTGTAAATAATAGATTCCAAATTATCATTTAACAGGAATGATAGTACCTTTTCTCTTTCTATGCTTCCTACACGTTGTACCTTGTATTTTACTGGTGGAACGGCGCGTCGGACGGACGTTAGGCGGCGTGTCTCGATTCACACGAGTATTCCGATACGTCCGAGGGCTGCGTGACAGCCAGTCAGCGGTCGTTTCCGGACACAAATCTGCTTTTGCAATTTATTTCCCGTGCGCAATTCTCGAAAAGGATGAGAGTCGTCTCGTCTCCGCATCCGTCTGGCAAGAAAATCGCGGCCAGCGTATACACGAGTATCTGGCATCGCTCGTGAATGGCGGAACGCAAAGCTGAATGAAAAGAGTTGGTGTACAAGAAGGAGGAGGAGATCGGAGCGGAAGAGAAGGTAGAAGAGAGGAATAGGAGGAGGAGGAGAAGAAGAAGAAGAAGAAAGAGGAGGAGGCAAAGACGAAGATGAGGAGTCTCCACCTTCACTCGAGTGGTCACATAACGTGACGTGTGAGCGATGCTTACTCTCCCACAACGACGAGCGGTAGTAGATGATGCTATAATGGTTGGGAGTCGGACATGTGAGCGCGCGGACAGGAAGTCCAGGTTCCCTATGTACTATAAGACGCGCGGAACTTCGCATGGGGGCCTTGCAAACCTCTTCTATGTGTCACGCAACTCATTCACAAGCTTTTCCACGTTGCATTAAGTCCCATTACCAGGGCCGCGTGAGTAGCAACCGGTCAGTACCGGCGCGGCGGCGTTGTTACACGCCCAGCACGCGGTGCGTATATATACACGTATTGCTTCTGCCTTGAAAAATTAATTACCCGCGAGATCTGAGAGAAGAACGATGCGCCTTGCGTTATTCCATTTTAAACGCAAGTTATGTTTTAGTATACATAACCATCAGGCTTCTAACGCGCTTACCGGTATCGCTGCGTATCGCTCCGTGAAAGTCATTAACGTAATGACGCTCCTGCCGCACTTAACGGGCAAACGCTATCTTGAAATTTAGCACTTATTGCAGATGTAAATCTAATCGGGAAATACTTAATGCTGTAAATTGTTTTATAAAAAGAATAGAACAATGTTGTATGATTTCATACTTGTACCTCGTAACAAGATGCTAATGATATATGTATAATTTTCTTCTTTACGATAATTTAATAATATTAAATAAATAACCGTTATTGTGTAACGGATATTTGAAGCAAAATTGATTAGTGAAGAGTCACTATGCACACGTCTATTGGCGATTATATTTTTCTAGCTAGGAAAATATTTTCAAAACGGAGGAAACGCGCCTGTATCGAACGACGCCTTACGTCATTAGGTCTCGGGATATGGAATTGATGAAATGGCAAACTATGCCTCGGAATGTCATCGCTCATCCAAAGTCCCGTGCCAGCCGTGTCGTTCATCTGCCGACAGGAAATCGTTCATCGCGACGTGTTGCATAAGAGAACGCATTATCGTAGTTACGCGGCAGGCAGGCAGGCAGGCAGGCAGGCAGTTACAATTTCATTCACAAAAGGAGCACTCCCTCTTGCTCCTTCGCGCTACTGTATTCCTCGCGCGCGTTCGCTTTCTCTCGACGGGTTTATCGGAACCAGCCGGGACCGACTCTCTCTCGCCGGCTTCCTTTATTTCTCCTTCATTTTAGTTTCCGTCGCGCCGAAGCACAAGGCAGAGAACTCGGCGTCGCGCGGTGCTCTCGCCGGCGATTGTTACGTCAGAAAAAAGCCGTCGCGGGCAAAAAGCGTGGATAATTTAAATTACATTTCTCATCATAACCCGCGCGAGCCGGTTAAACCAACACCGGCTTTTTGTTCCGGTGCACCGCGAGTCGGCTCGAGCGAATGGGCGCCTGCCTGCCACGCCGAGGTGACTGTCCCCCTTGTCCTCCTCTCGCATCTACCTTTCGCTTCACCCCTGTTCTTCTTCGTTTCGTACTTTTATCCGTGCCTCGCATCGTCCTCGCTGACCATGTTGACTCGAATGGTTTCACTATTTTTCGAAAATTGTATTTTTTAAAATTCTGTTTGATATCGAAAAATATCCGAGAACTTATTTCTTTTTTTTATTTAAAAAATCGTATAATACTTAGAGGATAATAAAGTCATGGTTCTTCTACAGAAGCTGCGAAAAGTGCAGCTTTATACTTGCATCGGATGCTGAAAGATAGCAGAGCGTGCAACTCGAACGAATCCGACGCGGTAAACGTCGTAAATTATTGCGCGACGTGTCTGGCCTTTCGTGGGGACGCGTTCACCGCTTTTTCATCGCCCGAGTCCTCAGCGGGAATCCCTGAAAGCAGGTCCCGGTAACTCAGCGGAGTTCGTGCGGCGACCCAAGTTAACGGCAGCCACGGCAACTCGGTCGTCGTCGTCGTCCTCCACGACCGGTAGCCTCCTGGGGACCTCGTTATCGGTACGATGTTGATATATGGTGTGCATTGCTTCTCCATCCACGCCCCGCGTTCACGCTCCTTCGCGCGCATCTCCTTAGTCCTTACTGCGCGGCGAGAGAGTGGTTCTTGTTACAAGTAACGCCGTTGCCGGAGCGAGCTTCAACCTGGATATTCAGGCCTATTGTTCGAAGATTGCCTTCTGTAGTGGAGACCGATGCCGCTCGTTCATGCGAAACTGTAAGATATGTGAGTGAAACACAGAAGTAATAAGAAGGAACAATTGTTTCATTGGCAGAGTCGCTTAAAAAAGGGGAAAGGCCTAGGTTCGAGTTCCGATTTCTCTATGAACTTTTCCTTCATCGGAACAAAATGTATTATGAACGATAAATTCAAATGACGATAAACGAGACTCTTACTGAAAACGAGTTCAGGGTTACCACAGACCTGGAAAACTGGGAAAACCGGGAAAAAGTCAGGGAAATTGAAATTGGTCATGGAGACCGGGAAAAGTCAGGGAAAAATGTAAAAAAGTCTGGAATTTCAAAATTTGCTCACAATTTCTTTAAACTACTCTTATTCCAAATAATGGCTATAATTTTTTAAATATTGTATCTGACGTTTATAGTTCAAAACTTGCGCATTTTAAACGATTTTAACAAAATAATTAAAATTTATATTTTATTCAGTATTTTTATTTGATCCCTCTTTTTCGTCGTAACTGTATTCTTTTCTTCAAAACTAATTTATTTTTTGCTCGCTTGAATTTGCACCCAAAATTCATTCTATGCTACTAAGTTTTTTTGCGTTTTTAATAATACAGCTTTCCTACAATCCTTGAGTCTAAATGTTAAAATTTGCGTATTCTATATTAGTTATGGAAAATTTTCCATTTTCATCTGGAAAACCTGGAAAAGTCAGGGGGAATTTAAAAATTCATTTTCTGTACCAACCCTGAAGTTGCTTACTAAAGATAGACGACTTCTTAAAATCTAACATTTTTTGCTTTTCTTAAATAATGTGAAATCTCTCGAATTATTTAACGTTCTGCAATTTACAAATGTCTGTACAGGGTGTCCAAGATTTCGCGTGATGTCTGTTGATAGTAGATTACTGAAATTATTTCGAAACGAAAATTCTAACATCAAAATGTCGAGGCTATGATATTTTTGACAATTATTTTGTTAATTTTTAGCGAAACTGGAAATGAATTAACTGTTATTTCTTATATACAACGATTAGTTGTAAGTCTAAAATCGTGATCAGACTACTGAAAATAGAAATAGAACTTATCTAATCAAAGCAAAGCTCATTAAACTTGAGATTGATTTACTTTCTTCTGATTGGTTAAATTCCATTCCAATGCGTATTGCTTTCATTCTAGATCGCTAATCGTTATATAGATAGGTATTTCAAACGCGCTTTGGAATAAAAAAAAGAAAAGGCCAAAGGTAATAACAACGATGAACGAGAATCACATCTTTTGAATAATGCATAAATCGAACAAATTTATTAATTGCACGTTGCAAACGCACTGATATTCTCGTGAACATGCAAATTAGCTCGCGAGATTATGCCTTCATTGTTCCCTATGCCGTTTCTCGACCATATTGGATGTTAAGCGCGGCGCGGCGTAGATCCGCCTCGGAAAGTAAAGAAAAGCGTGCACTTTAAATTAGTCAGATAAGAGTTCCAGCGCCCCGTTATGCCGCAATAGTTGTAAACGCCACACGATTCTTTAATCTGTATTCATTTCTTGTTTCTAGATGGAAATATTCTATCTATGGTGTCGGCATTTCTCAGTCGTGAAATTCATTAAGATTGCGATAATCAATATTTCCATAACGCATTAGCTGGTGTACATATAAAGCATAATAACTTAGTTTGTGTATCGTAATGTAATGTATTTGCAAACAAATGAGTAATCACATTACTATTATGCCGATTGATGGCAAAGTATGAATATGTGTATAAAAGTTAATACTTTTTTAAATGTCTGCTTAGTATAAGAAATAATCTGGAAGAATAATAAACTTTTCTATTGCAATGACATAATAATTGAACGCTGCAGAAATTAAAGGATAAAAATCTAACAGTTGCAAAAATAAAAAAATGAAAAATGAAATTATATATTAATTAATTATACGCAGGGAAATGAGTTTGACGTTCGTGTGCTCAAAAGAAATGGAAACTTCGTCTACAGAGAGAGAAGAGACGATTTTCCAAACGCTAGAAATATCGGTGTCTTTATGGTTTGCTCCTCGCAGCTATCAGGTTTCGCGTACACCTCCGCCTCGTCGGAAGACATTGTAGGGCTTATATGGCGATCCGGCATAAATCAAAGGGCTAATATACTGCAGGCTCCGGTAATGCAGCCGGCGCGGTGGAGGTCTTTTTATCGGCGACGTAAGACAATACGCATTTACATACTCGCGAGAGAAGAGCGTACGTGCCGCTCGCGTTAGCGGACAGTGCAAGAGAAGGGAGTGCACGGGTCTCTTTCTCTTTCTCTCTCTCTCTTTCAAGAGAGAACTCGCTTCTTCCGTTCGCCGCCACCGCTGCAGCCGCGCTGCATCTCGCAAAAGCATATGGCTTATTGGAGCGAAGGCCGCGCCAGCGCAGCGCAGCAATTACCGTGCTTTTGCCCGCCGGCTTCTGCGGATGCACCTCGCCGAGGCGAGGTCCGCCTTGTCCGCCACGTCCCTTTCCTCCCTGAATACAGCTCTCCGAACGCGTCGCTCTTCCCCTCATGTTGCGTGCAAACGGCGAAAGTGTGTCATAAACGCGGTTGCTCGTGATCTACGAAAAGCAGCGAGTAAGGTCGTCGAGTATATTTCTCGTACTTACATTTACATTAACCGTCTGTTTGGCATATTTATTTGGTGATAACGATATTTAAAAAAATTGTTTAGCATTTAAGATGTTATTTTCCAAAATACTCGCTCGAGATAACGACGACACAAGAGATACATGTTCCGTGATTGTTCTTTCGGCATTTCCAGCGGACGATCAATTAAGCGATCCTCGATTAACATCCCGCCGCGCCGCAAGGATACGGAATCGCGGAAAGAAGGAATTGTAAGACGGTATGGGCGGAACTCGTGTTTCTCTCAAGAGGGTTAACGAACGTCCCCTCCAGCTGCATTCGTACATAATGCAGAGAATGGAGAGAGGGAGCGTGTGGCGGTCGGATCAGGAGGAGAAAGAGGATGAGAGGTGGATCCGAGCGGGACTCGCGGTTTACGGGGACTGCGGGTTGACGTAGAAGAATTTAGGGACGACGGCAAGAGCAAAGGCCCAGTTCGCGAGCGGCTCAGATCCCTTTGAAGTCTAAAAACAATGGCATTGTCTCTTCAGTCTAGCGAAAGGCCGCGTCTCCCTCTTTTTCGCATTCACCACCCTCTCGCTCCTCGCGGTCGATTCTGCTTTTTAAATCCTTTTCCTCTGTTCTCGATCCTCACGAGAGGCTCTGAAGATCGCGATCGGTAAGGGCAATCGTCAATTTATTTTTTTATTTATTATAATGCATTACCGATATTCTTTGGATCATTGGTATGTATTGAATCTTCATTTTTTTAGATAACAAAGTTTTTTACTTAAAAATAAATGGTTATATTATCGATTTTCGACAAGTGTTCAACTTCCGCAAGTATGTGACAAAAATATCATTCTTTGTCATTTTATATTCCAATTTGATTCCAAGGGTAAAATTATATGTTGTATAATTTGTGGAATATAATAAGAACTCTTGTATAAATCAAGAACATACACACTATCTATCGCCTTAAACACCATAACGCGCGATCGATCTTCGTCTTACAAACGACTTATAAACGCGCTACCGAATTCCAAGATGCATCTGCGTTACGCAGGTGCGACCGGAGTTGCGAATCTCTTTTTCTGGGTACGGGGATGCAGAAGGTATACGTTGTTCCGTCTCGTAGCCGAAGGGCCACGCGATCCATAAAGGCAATTGGACCAATTTACATTTTTTCATTTACATGGCCGGTACCGCGAAACGTTTCGAGACAAGATCGCGTACCGCTCTCTGGTTTCTGCCTCTGGCGGGACGAGAAGCCAAGCCGAGCGTGCGTGGATCCCTGACAAACGACGCGATGCGATCCTGCGGATTGGCCGCGTTGGAGGCAGGAACCTTCGAGCTCTCTCCAGTCGTTATTTCGGTGCGGCTTCCAGGAGTTGGAATACGGGGATTCGCTTTGCCCGTCCGTCTGTTCGTCCGTCGCGTCGCGGTAGCCAAACCGAGGCTATTAGGCCTCGCATGAGAGTGTCCTCCTTTTGTCACGGTTGGAATTTATTCGTCTCGATTCAACGGAATCTCTCCTCGTCAAAAAAAGAGCCGACTTGTCGCGTAGTCTCAGACGAGACACCCTCCCGCTTCTCTCGTTGCCGACGATTTTAAATTTCCGATACGGTTGCCTCGTGAATTGGCTTCTACACACTCGACGTCACTCGCCGATCCCGAAGATGTACTATCGAGTGCCGCTGTTCTCAAAACAATAGATAAAATCGCGGGTGATTCGGGATAATCGCTGCGGATACAATTCGCATAGATATTACATGTCTGATGTATTGTTATTTTTAAGGACGCTTTCTATAATCAATAAAAAGTATATTTTGCAAAATTGTAACTTTTTAGGAGGTTTATTTGTAAAATTTCAATACTTTTTTCTCATTTCTAGAAATGAGGAGAGCTGTGATCAGATTAATATTCTTTACGTTCGGATTAATACTTGTTGGCACAAAACAAAATCTTACTTGAAATTTTGAATCTGTAAATTTCTTATATGTGTTTGATTACATGTGGTTTTGAGAAGAAGACGCTTATTCACAAAATGCAATTGCAATATTTTTTATTGCACAATTTATAGATTTAACTTCTGCTGAGATAAATTTATTCTTGTGAGAGTTTCGAAATGGTAGTAGTACAAATTATAACACGAGTTCATGTTTCTGAATGTGAAATCATCACGTCTCTCATGGAAGAGAGTTTGCAAAACATGCTGAGTATAAAAAGAAAAGCGTATACCGTCTCCTCGTCGGTGAACGAATATGCACTGCGTTCGCGATCCAATTAAGAAAGCGCGACTCGAGTGCATTGCTGTGCGGTGCCTTCGTTTCGCCTCTTAAGGAGCTGGCCGCAATTAATGAACGCTCCGGACGGAAATCGAATTGAGAAATTCCGGCGGCGCGCTCCAAGGGCTCCCTTTGCGGGGCTGGGGGACACTCGGGGGACACCCGGTGGTAGGCCCACGAAGAGCACGTACATACGTACAGTAGCACGAAAACATTTATCGAGCGACACCGCCCTCTTGTCCCTCCTCACCCCTGCCTCCGTCTTTATTGATCGTCGCAATTAACGGAGTGCGTCTCATTAATTGTACCGCCGGACCTTAATTAGGAATCATCAATTCGTAAAATCCGGTGCTTTTACGTGGTAGCCCGCCGTATATGATTAACGTTGGCTGGCAGGGTTGAAACTTGGGAGCTTGCGTGCCATAAATATAGATTCTTGGACAGTCGCATTCGCGTGGATTGCTGGATTTATGAAACACAAAATGAATACTCGAATATTCGAATATTCAAATTCAATTTCAGCTGAAACGTTTCTCTTATAATTAATAATAAAACGTTTCATGCGCTTGGATTTCATGCGTTTCGTTCAACTGTTTAAATTGCACTGAGAGAAAAATGTTTGGTATTTGTAATTACATATTACTATAATTATGATTATTACTGCTATAATAATAATAACAGTAACTATGCATATAGTTCTAGCAACAAATGTACATAGTTGGCAACCTAAAATTACTATAATTATAGTTATTATAATTATAAAATAGTTGAAATTATCATAAAAATTATTCAAGTGACTATAATTTTAACCATAAAAAATATGGTTGTCCCAAAATATAACTATAAAATTATAGTCCCTCGAATCATTTTTATGATAATTTCAACTATTTTATGGTTATAATAACTATAATTATGTATAGTCATTTTAGGTTGCCAACCATGTACATTTGTTGCTAGAACTATATGCATAGTTACTGTTATTATTATTATAGCAGTAATAATCATAATTATAGTAATATGTAATTATAGTTACAAATACCAAACATTTTTCTCTCAGGGTGGAAGCTTATTTATATATATTAAGCATTTATAAAAATTGGATAATATATTATCGGAAGTCTTTGGGGGAAAATATTGAGATGAAAGAAAAATTAACTCTGGGGTTTCTACATAGTTAAACCTACATAGAAGTTGCATTTGGTAGTAATAACCGTGATTGAAGCTCGAAAGGCTCTTTCTTTTCATCGCTCCACACCGGATTTACCTGTCTTCTACCTTTCGTGACTCGGGAATCATCAAGATTGCCGAGCGCGTGCGATCGTGCACGCCGCGTGAGCCCGTGCGTGTGACTCTTCGAGAAGATTCCTCTCTGCATCTTTGCACTTTTTTATTTTCTCCGCGATTTATATCGATCCGGAGTATTTATAGAGGCCTATTAATCGCTATCGCCTGTTTAATAAAGTTACGGCACGTTTGCTCGAGTCCGATTTATTTTGTTTTTAAAATAACAACGCCGCCGGCAGCCACGATGTGAAGCCTCTCTGCGAATATTGAAAATATTGTCGGGTATAAAACAAATAGTATTAATCAGTATTTTCAGCGAGAAACTGAGTAGATTAAGTACAGAGAACCTTTATGGGAAGACAAAAGATATCTTTTTGTATGTGAGTAATGTGTCTGGCTACAGACTGACTCGCGCTACTGTCTTACCTATATTTATTTAAAGAATTATCATAAATAGTTTCTTCTAATTTTCGTTTGTTTAACAAAAAATAATATACTTATAAAAATTTATTCGATACTGAAGTTTTCGGGAAAATAAAAGTAGCGTTACATCAGGTGAGAAATTAGAAGAATCTTTATATTTTTATATTATTCCTTTGTAGGCATGAATGTTTTTACTTGCTCCGTGAGCATTCTGGGTCTTTTTTGTCTAAATTTTTTAACTATTCTAGGCTTTCAAAAAAATTCAATGTGATTACGAAGAATTAATATTTCTTAACATTTGAAAATTGTTTGGTGTAATATGTATAGATAACAAATTATTATTGTTTGGTATAATAATTGATGCATATATAACTAATTTTTTTGATTAAAATATTGGTTCAAAATTTAATGTAAAAAATATAAAAATAATGGCACACACTTTTTTTTACGCGTGAGTAGACATAAAAAAATATCAAGCCCAAGCCCACTCCCTCTCGCGATCGAATGCGGCTAAAGGCAATCGAGAAAAATCGCAATGATGTAATGGGTAGTTCCATAGTAATAAGCCACAATTACGCGCGTAGAGCGCGAAAGTTTTCTTCCGATCAAATTAGCCGATCGGCTCGCGGTTATTGCTTTAGATGCGGGGTCATGAGTCAACGGCCAAGGCGATTCGACTTTTTTATTAATTATTCCAAGCCATTAGAAAAATGTTAACTCGCTTGAAGCAGCCAAGTTAATTCCGAGTTAATTTTGAGTTAATTCAAAGTAATGTGTACGCTCAATTTTCCATTTCTCATTTTTTATGCGGATATGCAGTAACACCCTAATTACGGATGGGCGCCGCATTCCGTCGCGGACGGGCAAAGCAGGAAAAGCAGCACCGAAGAAGTGTCTTAACGAGTGTATCTTTCGCGTACAGGCCGAAGTGGAGAGCATAATGAATCAATCTTAACGCTTGTAACGGCGCGCACATCGCACGCCGACTAAGGCGAAGCCGAAACAGTCTTGATGAGATAATGGGCACTTCGATTGTAATTGGCCACATTCACGCGCGTAGCATGAAATTTTTCAGCCTGCACGAGCTTGCCTGCCGACCGGCTCGCTACTGCTGATGGTCTCGATGCGGGAGGGTCATAGTTCAGAGGTCCAAAGCGGGGGTCTTCCGCACACACATCCATATAGTGAGCGGCTCACTTTCACGCACCGGGATATACTCGGGATAAGCAAATGCAATTATCGTTGTAAAAAGAAGGCATCGCTTCAGCGAAACAGATGCGAGGATCGCATTTCGTAAAATTACTCCAAACCACTAACGTTGCTCGTCAGTGAATTATACATTACTTCAAACAATGAGTTACGGAATAATTCATTGTGACTTTGCGATTTATGCGAACGAGTTGCATTTCCGCACGTTGTATTAGACAAGATTCTTATAGTAACTTTTAGATTGTTTCTGTATTTTTTTAATTCTCTTTTTTCATATTGCAATATGTCAACGCTAATCGTAAGTATTGCACATAATACCAAAACTACGCATAATTGATGCATTTCAATGATTTTGTTTATCGCACACCGGAAACGCTTGGCGTCGTTGACTTCTTTATTGATTCTAAAGAATCCTATTTTGCCATTTTTCTAAAATTGTGTTTCTTATCTTAAGAGAACGAAAGATTGTTAATAACATTAGAAAGAAAGAGAGTGGAAGAGATGAAGGAGTATCTATATATAATATTTCTGCCCGAACGCATTTTCTACGTATGCGTCGGCTTTTACACCGTTCATACACATGCCTTGCATACATGTATAACTCGCATTGTGCGGTTGCCGCGCCGGCTGACATTTGAGAGAGGAAAAAGAAGGGAATATGAAGGCGAGAGATAGAGAAAGAGGGAAAGAGAGAAACGGAGTTGTGGGTATGAGGAGGAGGAAAGAACTCGCGGTAGTAGGAGAACGTAGGAGAAGGGAAAGAGAGAAGAAAGAGAGAGTAAGAGAGAGAGAGAGAGAGAGAGAACGCGCACGGGTCGGAGCCGGGTCGGAGGGATCGAGAGGGTCAGAGGTCGCGGGTCGTACGGCACAGCCCTGACCTTCGACCTTATCTCCCTTCCAGCTTCTCTCGAGACCTCGTGCAGACCACTACCAAGAGCGTACCTAGAGCCCCGACTCTACTTCGTGACCGACTCGAGTGCGAGGCTCTCGCAACGGAGAGTCGTCGTGGTCCGAGAAAAATACAAAGGAGGAAAGAGGGACGAGGGAAACGAATTTTTGGACGCTACGAACTCTTCGCGTATTGTTGGTGTGAGAGTGCTTGTGTTTCTGTTACGTGTATCGATATGTTTTCAATGTTTTTCGCCAGTGCATTTCCTACAGACGCGCAAACGTGATATTCTACTTTTATAACGGGGCGATTAAGGGAAAAAAGGGATATTGGGTAAACGGATGGTTTTGTGTTTTCTTGAAAAAAATATTGATTTTTAAATAATTAATGAAAGTATATTTAAACGACGGCACGTAGGCAGGACAAATAGTATCTTTATTACGAAAAAATCAATTTCTCGTACAACGTCTATGTATTAATTATTAATCGACAGTGCGGTAAAAATTTTACATCGTGAATTGTCTATGTCATTAATGTCACGGGTCACGGGTCGTCGCAACAATGACGCGCATTGTCACGTAAGCGCGCTTTAATCCCGCACATTGTTAACCTACTAGGAGTTATCCTACTCACTACATTAACGAGAGTACGCTCCTTTTGACATCTTGGCAATCGCTCGTAAATCGCCATTACTACACAATAACAGCGCGGCTACATAATGCTCTCCCTCCTCCCCTCCCTCCTTTGAAAATCATTATTACACATTACGGTCGTAGCCCGACGGAGACAATGACGATAAATTATTCGGAGTGCCAGTAATAAACTCGTTTTATCGTAAACGTAACCGAGTTGAGGATTAAATTAACCGTGCGTCGGCAACGTACGCGTAATGCGCCGCAATGAAGACGGTTTGATCGATTCATCGTTATAGATAGATATCGAAATGCTAGTTTGCAAATTATATTTTAAATCGCTCGATTCGACTTCGATCAACTCCGTCAACCTTCCCGACATCATTCGAGACGCACATTAAAAAGGGGTCAAAGCTTTCGTTCGACCTGACGGAACCTGCGCGTATGATATTCATACTATCGCATCGATTATTATAAACGACAGCCCCTACTCGTTATTATGTGTCTCTCCGGGTCAGTGTCACGCGTTTAGTATCGATTTGCGTGGTCGCGTGATTAGTTTATTACTTCATAAGATGCTTCAACGGGCGTGCACGATCCCATTCGACGTTATAAACTCAACGTTTACCCTTACGAGAGTCGCGTTTCGTGGTGCAGTTTTAATTATACCCACGCCGAGCGACGTTTCTGCGTAATCGTAATAATAAAGCGGGACTGAGACGAGCAATCAAGCGCGCCTTTCCGGAGAATCATGAGCAGCCACGCGGCCGTCTGGCAAATCGCTTAATGATCCATAAACGAATTTGAGGTAACTAAGAAAAATTAACCCATAATAACATAATTCCGCAACACGCGTTTGTATCGTAAATACGTTTCGCAGAAGCTCGTGATTGATCTCGAGAGCTAAAATAACCAGTAATTTGTGACGAGGTTCCAGGTACAATCTTTTTATCGATACTCGATGGGCGTCTCTTGTCGCTAATCTCACTATAAATTCACAAAATATTATTTTCTCTGTATAGACAATTCGGCGATAAATTGACTAGAGCGATACTGCAGACAATGAGCATTCGCGATATCATTTGTGGGTCTTGTGTCTGGAATCGGATTTGTAAATACTGCCGTTAATGAAGAGGGTCTCGCTATCGCGTTGGTAGCCTCGGTTTGCATTACAATTACCGAGTGAATCGTTGCCTTGATTACGCGGCGAGGAAGGTTGCGTATACATCTCATTTGCGCGTGGGTGCATACGTGCGTAGGTATCATGGGTCACGCGCCGGCTCACGTATGACCTTACACCACGGTTCGTTAACGGGGATCGTTCTCTCCTTCTTCGTCCATCCCGTACGCCGGTGACCTGACGTGGGCGCGCGCTACGTGTCGCTAATTACGAGCAATCAGACGCGGTTGGTGCTAACGTTATGTAAATCCGGCCTCGAAAAGACAGTGAGGTAGAAAACGATTAGTAGATCATGGCAATTAAATGAAACGAATCGCACAAGTATGATTATTGTGCTTCCGTTGTCATAAGGAATTTCATTCAAAATATCTTAAAATTAATACAAATGTTAAAATTCTGTAATAAAATTGCAACGAAATTGTATAAAAAAATGCGATGGAATGGTTTGTGCATTATGTCATCATCTTGTGCTAAAGTGCAAAGAGTTAACTTAATAAACTTGGCTGTTTGATTCCGCTGGATACAACGCGACGCTTGGAATGATTTATGGTTAGCCTCGTTAGTTTTTGTCGTTGATTTTGCCGGAAATGCCATAGTAAACATAATAACTGGAAAATTGTCGCGACACGTCATTATCCGCAGGTGTACAGAGAGGTCCTTATCCAAGTACTTCATTTCCTGTTTCGCGGAACGTTTCTTAACCCTGCGTTTATCCACCTGAGAGACTGAAAGGTCTCGTTAGGTGAAACTCACATAGAAATTACACGTTACTCACAAACTCCAATTACAGACCTCTTCAATCTCTTAATACGTAGGAAAATGTAAATTAGGTTTCAATGTGCGATTCCATCACCTCTCGAATTATCATGCGGAGCGTAATTTCCTTAATTCTAGGATACTCTGGCAGATCATCGAAATTTTAAAGAATATCTTGATAACCTGTAATCACAGAAGCGAACGGTGACTTTTCGAGGGGCCTAAAATTAATAGTTTTCGGTAGCCTCACGTTGGGGAAAGGAAAAATATTGCAATCTCTACTCCGCGCGGTATGTAATTTTGAAAATTTGACAGATATTTAACATAGAAATATATTCTCTACCATATTCAATCAATTACTTGATGATTGGGATTTTGATGTTTTATTAGTTATTTTATTGTAGGAGTCTGTCGATAGTTTTGATAATTTTGGTCATTTGGGATTTAATGTCATTGTCGCGAGTGACAGTATGTTCGCACAAAAGAAAAAAACAAGTCGATATATCTTCTTAGTTCTGGTTTTATCGAGATAGCTCCTACCAACGCCGCCTCTTTAACCTCCACCACCTCCTCGAGATCCGCCCACAACGCGTGCTTGTTCATTCCCTTCGCTCCATCCCCGTGAACTCCCACGCCACGTGCTTGTTCCTTTCTCGTCTTTGATCTTTCATAAGTTACTCTCGATACGTTTCTTTCACAGCAAGATTTCGGTATCCGACCTTTTCTTCCGACCTTGTTCGACCGCAATCAATTTTAATCGAAAAAGATATAAATCTTAATTATATTCGAGGATTTCGAAGTTGTTCGAGAAACCTTGGAAATTTGTAAATAATTCTTAAAACTCTTAGTATTTATTAAAATAATCGTAAGAATATAAAATAAAAATAATAAAAATAATGTGCTATTGATTGAAATACAATAAAAGAATAAAGGAATTATAATGTGTGCAAAAACAAATATTACGAAGACCAATTTTGAAGTCACTGATGAAATCCGCACGCGATGAGTCTAACAAAAATCGTGAGATCTATACAGAATTACGGGATGCAAACGGGTGCGGGTTAACATGCGGAAAATGATCGGGCAGTCTTGCGCGAGCCGCGAGAATATTGTCTTTACGATCTGCGAGCTTAATATAATTGTTTGCGGTATAACCGTGGACACCGTTCTCCTTTCGGGCTTTTTGCCGAGTTAATGGACATCGGGATCGGGATCGGTGTCCCGTGTGCATGACACGCGCGAGCAGGTACTAAAAACTCCTTATTAACGGGAATATACGAGAGTGGCGAGAGGGCGAATGGCGAAGGGCGAATTTTACGGGAACGTCGATCATTTGTGCTCGCTCTAATTCCTTTCTTTCTCGATACCGGACCGTGCGAAGGCGCGTGAGTCATGGTATAAAAGAAAATCCCATTATATTGCAAGTGATCGTTCTCGCAACTCGATTGTTTCACGGTCGTATAGAGCTATGCGGGAGAGACGGACGCGTTTCGTTCCCTCGACATGTTTTCTTTTGCACTGGAATTCACGGATCGATTGATCTAACTGTACTTGTTTCGTAAAATGGATTTCTCGTTTAAAAACCGTATGGTATTACGCATCAGTATTTCGCCATAATTAAAATTGTAAATTGTTGATGATAGTTTAAATGATCGACTTTAAGTGATACATCGAATCGTCTAATTGGCGAAATTATATTACCTCGGTAAAATTTAAGTAAAGCATTATGTACTATGTTAGAATGTTAGTTCTTAAATAAACAAAAGAAGTATTATTATTTTACCGTCTATCAATCTTTCATCACTATTATGATTTAGAAATTTTAACATCTGATGAAGAAAACTTTGTTTATATTTAATGCTTTTTAAATTAGAAATGTATTCAACCGCATAACGAAAATCAGTTTTTTTCGCCAAGTTAAACATTTATAGAGAAAAGTCGTCGATACTGATATAGGTCTCCTAAAGTTACACCCTCTTATTTCTCAGAAACTAACTATTGCGTTTTATTAATACTATTAAAATCATAATCTGTTTAGCTAATTAAAAACAAGTACAAACTCATAAGTCGTATATTTGTGACTTGTTTCTATCCAAATCAGCTAAAAATGAATTCTGCGAATGCGAAAATAAAATTCTTACAATTTTCTTTTGAAAATTGCTTAATTCATATAATAGTAACTATATTATTGATAATATTACGTCATTTTAAATGCTTGTATTTTCCTAAATCAATTTTATTTATATCATTTTTTTAATATTAGGTTTTTTATAATACGATTTTAAATTAAAAATTGAGGTGCAGTGTAAACCGCCACACCTGTCCGTAAAACAAATCATGAGCTAACTTTATCTTTATAATGTCACTTTATAGTGTCAAATAGCTATATCGAAGCTGAAAAAAACCGTGCATATATGGAAATACTCTTGAAAAACTGTCTCGTTACATATTTGCATCTTGCAGAACAGCATAAAGTAAATATGCATATAATTTAATAAAAATGTTTTGTAACAAAGTGAAAGATTTTGGAATATCTTGTATACATTCACTTGTAAATATTTTATACAGATAATTCCTGTAAAAGAAAAAGAATAGGAATACGTAGCATTACTGCCTACTGTGTCAGTTTTGGAGTCCATTTTGTCAGACGCTTATTTTTGCTTACCTTAAGAAAAAATTAATTATTGCAAACAGTATTGTAAAAACTGCTTGTACTATCTGACGGAAGACAATTTTTGGTTTGTACTTGTATGTTTAAAGGTTTATTTTTATCTTTTGTTTAAGAAATATTGTCTAAAAACAAAGTAGTATGTCGGTATGGGTGACTTTCCTCTACATTTTCCGGCCTCGTGAACCGTTTTCCGGATATCGGCTAGACTTACGGCACGTCGTGCGAATAGTACGCCGGTTACGGCGTGCTTTATGATCCGCGGGTAAGTGCACGAGGCCGCGTTCCTTTCTAGCGGCGTGATGGCAAAACCATCGTGATAAAGGAACGCAACCGCGTTTGTAAGGTCTTAAGTTTAAGTTCGAAATCGCTGTGCCGCCAATGGTACCTGCGCGCGGCCCGGAGCGTTACGAAGCGTAGCTTGCTTGCCGCCGCGGCTGAACGGTTCCGTGTAGAGGTGCGAGGGAAATCTGCGGTGGCTTTTTCCTTTTCGTCGGCTTGGGCAGGCGAACGTGCCAGGCCGCACCTAGCCTAGAGATAGTTTCATCGCGGCATAAAACAGTAATCTATGGCCTCTCGTATATATGCTCTCGCCGCGTAAGAACGAGCGGAATCTCGACTGCGCGCGATCGCAGTCGAGTCGGCCTTTCCAGGCCGGCGCGATTATGCGTTCGTCCTGTGTACGCCGCGATGACGAGAAACGCGGACGATGAGAAAAAAAGAAAAAAGAAAACAAAAACGGCGGAAGAAACACGAAAATGACCTGTGTCAGTAATAATCGCGGTGAAATTACATTAATCAGATATGTTGCCTTTATCGCGAAATAGATAATCATTTCGATTATATAAAGTACATGGATTTGTAGATAATATTATTAAAAAAGATATTTTATAAGTTCTAATTTATTAATAAAGAATTTGTTGTGACGTGACGCATATTATCTACAATACATTGTATATATACATATATATATATTATATATACTATATATGAAATTCACTGTTAGCGCTAAAAAAATGTATCTTACTTGCACTATAAATTTTCAGTACTGTTAGTGAAATTTGAAATACAGCTATTATGTTATTATATTTATATAATAATGTAATATATATTATAGGTATCTAGAGAAGATATGAATCATTTCACACAAATTTTTCCAAGCTTAAAGAATTTCATGTGTTCATTTAAGTGACTTACTGTTTGAGTTTATTTCTATAAACGTCTTGGGATATTTCGACGTGTGTATTGATTTTATACTTCGCATAGAAGTGAATCGATATCAGTGTACAGTGATACTACATATATTCTTGATGAGCATGTTCAGCCTTGACTGGGATTTCGGTTTCCTCCCAAATCGATATAAAGGTAAGAGATTTTCGATAACGTAATCTTAATTGTTTACTTTTCTCTTTTCACTTAAAAATATATACGGTAAGAAAAATCAGATATTTGGATTTCTCCCTTCTTGCTAATTTGACGCAGCAGCGCGCAGCATTGTGCGGAAGCAACGTGTTTTGACAGGCGTAACATCCAATTAAACGGTTACTTGAGGAGCGCACGTTTATCTTTGATTATATTTATTTAATTATCTCGTTACGGCAGCGCGAACTGCGCTTACATGAAACGCGGGTGCAACAAGCACTCATTTCTGCTAACACAATTGTGAAAAGAAATATCGTAATAAGATAATTCAAAGGTTTCAATGTTTATTTTATAGTAAATTAGATTATATATAATAAATGATTTCATATACTCATATAATTCACGCTAAAGCCACACTAATACATAATAAATGGAACTACACTATAAAATTTTATATTTTCATTTGCTGGTATTAATAGAATATCATGTAGTTAATAAATATGATTGATTTTCGTTTTACTAGCGTTTATAAATAACATTGACGTTAGTCAATGATTTATTCACCAACCACTATAATAATCCCTCTGATTCATACAGCTCCGCTCAACCGTCTTTACTTATGTTCAACGTCGAATTCTTTACCCTATGGGCATATAAGCGGGACAATTACACGGAATGCCGTGTTCTACGTCTCTCCTTCGTCCTTTTCTTCTCTTCGCCTTCCTTCTTTGCAGCTATCTCCGATGCGCGTGGGGCTCTCCCGCGGGTCTCTCCTTTCTCTGATTTATCGACGTATTTCTAATCAAGAGACCGCGCGCGATCGGTGGAAGCTGTATTAGTTAACCTTGTCAGATAGGGAGGAAGGTACCTCCTGGCTGGTCGTTCATGCTAAGTAGCCGCTTCGTGGGTGGTGCTCCAGACTGCTATCTAGCGCTTGCAGTGCGCGTGGTATTCGATCAATCGATCGATCGATGTGCCTTTTCATATTCCTTTTTAAATTTTAAAGGGAGTTATTGATTATAGTTATCGTAAATGCGGCAAAGTGAAAAAAATGTTAAATTTTTTTGTTACACACTGTTAGAAATTTCTCAATGAATTTTAATTAACATGTAAAGGAAGCATGTGGTTATGCACGAAATTAAATGTAATGAATGATGTAAATAAAAACTAAATTACAGTAGTCTTAAATGTGATGAACGTGTGTATTGAAATTAATAAACACATTATTATAAAAATTAATTTATACGTTAATGAAAAAAGTACGAGATCTGTAACTGAAAAGTAATTTACGTTAATGACATGTAAACGTATTAAACGTTAAGCGTTAATAGTATTAGGCTTAATTAAAATATTAATATTCGTAAATGTAAAAGTACATTAAATTTCATTAATATGTACATTAATAGTTATTTCAATTACGATTAATCAAATGTCATTTATATCCGTAATTGAACAGTATATTAAATTTCATTACACTTATTTTTTCAGTTACTGTAAACTTAAATCTCATTAACATGTGCATTAATAGTCCTTTCAGTTACAGAGAAATTAAACTTTATTCACCAATGTACATTAAAAGTTAATGAAATTTAAGAACATTTCTAACAGTGCAAGTGAGAAAATGGAAAATTGCAAAAGTTACAAAGTTTTAATGTAAAATAGATTCTTCTGTTACAACGCTCTCCTTTTCTGTTTTTAGGATCCGAGAAGAACGGCTATTCTGACGGCGGAGGCTCTTTCTCGTATCATTTCGGTGAGTACTTTTTCCGCATGCAGCAAATATCGTTATGCAGTAGTCCGCATATAATTCTCAATTTATTTGTCGTTGTGCTATTTCTTCCACGATAATTCGTTGCGATAACGTAGCCATACATTTGATGTAAGCAAAGTAATGTAATAACCGTCGTTTCTCGAATGTCGGAAGTGAAAATCATCGTCCCACTGATTCGAGCGATTATGCGGAGGCCGACCAAGTTAACTCTACGCGTATCGGACGTATCTATCGGGCGAGGTCGGTGCTACGTGCGTAGCGAAGTGATTAGGGCTTAACGATTATTCGCGGTCCTGCGGTGAAGTTAACCGGTCGTAGAAGTAATAACGCCGGACAATCTGGTCCGGCAATCAATGAGTACGTGTTTATGTAAATTAAACGAGTCGAGACACGAACCACGCGAGCGACTTTTGCTATACAGTTGCACCCTGGGCGCCGCATCAGAGTTAAATGATTCTTTTATTGGCGAGAAAGGAAGCTAGGAGAAAGAGAGATTACAGAATCGCACGCGATCATTTTCAGTCGTGAAGAGACGCGACAGATCATTTCATGTTATCTTAAATTATATTTTTTTCATTAGTTGCGTAAGCGTGTTTCTTTTTATTTTGACCTTGTACAATAGATTTACGCGTGATAGCTTTGACTTTATGAAACGTTTAGTTTTTTGAAGGAAATAAGGAATGAAAAATTTGTAATACGAGCTGTGACGAATGGGCAATTAGGTCCTGTAAACGTTGACTACTTGTAACGTACTGATCGCCGATGCAACTGAAAAACGTACTTTTAATGCTAGCGAGTGGCTGACAATCCGGTAGTTATAACTCTTCTTGATCGACGATTACTTGTAGTAAATTGCTAAGGTGAAGCGGCTCCCTCTCTCGCAAGAAGATATCGTGTTTGCGCTACACAACAGGCAAATGTAAAGTAGAATAATTGTAGTCATTATTTTGTTAAACAAGGTTTTGCCAACGCCATTCTCGTGTCGATAAATGCGACGCTATAAAATTTTTAGTACGCACGAGCGCGACCGTTATTGGTACGTTTGCACACGGGTTTAAGACACTACCGGTCGTTAACGACAGAAAATTGCAGCACCTGTGGCATTTGTTTGTCGTATCTGCTGCCGAGTTTATATTCGTTTAGCCAGAGCGCGTTGTAGGAGCACCCGTAGTAATAATAGGTATCGTCAACTTTACATGAAAATTGCGGGTACTTTTCTCGTTATTCTTCAAATTCACGTCGGTGCTTGCTGAAATCTCAAGACGGCAGATTGAAAGGAACATTACAATTATATGACACAAAGCATCGCTATAAAAGTTAATTTTAGATAACGCAAACGTTTTTGCACTTTGAATGATATTCCTAGTTGCTTAACATTTTATACCTGAATAACAAAATTATATCAATAATTGGAAAGTTATATTTAATTTTTTTAAATATTGCAACACAGTAATCTCTATTTTTCGATAATCATTCATTATGTCGAAATTATACGTCGAGTATAATATAATGTAGACAATACATGAAATTCAAGCACACGTTCGACTTTGAATTTTACTGCGATCACTTGAATTTCGTGCCTTCCTCTTTTAGCGTCGAGACCTCCTAATGGTCCAATTTAATTGGTTCCACTTCTTTTTCGTTCCGCGAAAGACTGAAATCCAGTTTACGAAGTCGACGTGGTCGCGTTCCGTCATTCGGCGCGAGGTCATATAACGCAGTTCGTTGTAACAGAATGGAACAGTCGTTCGTCGAATGGGAGCCGTGGAGGCCGATCAATTATGCCGGTCGATTCCAGGCCATGAAATGTCAAGGCTCCATCTCGATGGAATTCTAACTCAGTCTCATCTTCGACGACGGCGCGTCGCTGGAGCGTCGCTGCCGATGACGGCAGTGGAGATCGTTACCGCCGTCGCGATGATCGATCTCTTCTCGAAGAGCCACGAGGGAACCTGCCGGATGATTAGCGAGTCGCCTCGAGTATACTCCGGTGTTACTTCCAGTAATATTCACTGGAACGTTCTCATTTCTCTTAGATTGTTGACAAATCGGTAACATGCGAGTGTTCGCTCGACCGTCACTTCCGGTTGTATTTAATAACATTACAAATATCAGACTTTTTCTACAATGCAAGGAATATGTATATTTTAACTTTCCATATACATATACTTGTTACGTAAGTAAAATATAAAATCATATGATTTATGCGATGATTGATTAATGCTATAGTTAACGCTCCTTTCAGTTAACGTGTTTCTTTTGTAAACTCCTTCCTCCGCACACACGACTACTCGGTCGTTAGCACGAAGAGTTAATCCTACGCGCGAGCGATCCTCCAAACTAAGTTCATGCAATCAGGCGCGCGATCTCTGTTTCTCTTTCTCGTATATTAGGCGTGGCGTCGCCTCCGCGAGGCTTTAAACAAAGTCTGTGACGGGCAAGGCCCGTCTTTACGGTAGCTATTCGCCATTCACTCCGAGTACGGTACGTTGCGCATCCCCACGCCGCGCCGCATCCGCGACAAAGATGCTTGACCACGTACGGCGCGGCGGGGGACGCGTGTAAGTACGCGCACGTACGCACACGCGTGCGCGCCCAAGTATAATAAACATAATCGCGGTAGCGCGCGATGAGGAGGCCTTGGCCGTCTCCCTTCGGTCGTGCCCGGCACGCCCACCGCTACCATCGCCGTACAAAGAGAAAATACCGCGCCTTGGCAATCAACGGTTTTACACCTGAGCATCTCCACGTAGGTCGGCCGGCCGGCCGCGGCCGCGGCAGCGAGTAGGAGCGAGAATGAGAACGACGATGGTGTGAGAGAAAGCAGGCAAGCGGGAACGAGAGGTGCAGGAGAGAAAGAGAGACGCGGATGCCCCTTCCGTGGAGCGCCTCACCTCGATAGGCAAGACTTGGCGAGCACGATGTACCGACCTACCCTGAAGGATTATCGAAGCCTGCATCTTTCGATACGCTCCCGTTCCTTCCTCTGCGGGCTCCCGTTGCGCGTCCCGGATCGATCCCGGCCGACGCGAGGCCTGCAGAATCCTGATCCTCGATTTGGATTCCGGTCTAACGGTCGTGCCGGGTCGCGGGGTTGGCAGATATCCCGGGGAATGCTGCTACGCCTGCTGTTTTTCGTGATGTCAGATAGATGAACGACACTAACAAGGATCTTATTCTGTGTGTATACGTTGCATTTAACTCGGAGTAATTTATCGGTATATCGATTGGAATGAAATATGAGATATCTTTTTTGAAATAATTTAACTTTTTGCTCAAGTCAGTGTCTTGTTTTACGCGCGTCAATGAGGCTTTATGTTTATGCGAATTTCATGCAGATATTTTTACGCGGTGCGGAATTTATATTTCTTCTGCCCGTTTAGAGGAGGTCAATCATCTAACTTTTTCCCTACGGTGGAAACGTGAACATTTTTTTTAAATAATAAGGAATCGAAAATCTGCAAAATATTTAAAAAAGGCTAAAAGAAAGAGAGAGAAAATTACTAATTGTAAGTTTTTAGGTAAAAGATGTCGAGGCATTCTTCGAGATAGACGATTATCGCTCAAGTGAAAATTTAGTCCCCCTTTTGTGATCACATTGCACGAACTGACGAGTTCGCGATCAAATTTCAACGGCATTCCAAAGGACGATTCTGACGTCAAATAATTTTCAGTACGTGAGGTGTTAGCTTTGTGATTGCTTATTTATACAGTAGGAAATAATTTCATTAAACCGCGAATGTATATCAAATAAAGTAATTTTCTTCAGTCCTCGAGTAGAGGTATGTGTAACTAAATATCGCGGTACAATCTCAGTTTATGGACAATAAATCACTGCGTAATGATAATTGCGCCGTGATATCTATTAATAGATCAAATGATTATATAATCAGGCATTTCCGGCACACAATACACATTCTCCTCTGCAATTAACTAATCTCATTACGTTCCTCGCGATCAATGTTTCCTTATTTTTGTTTTGCTTTACTTCTATACGCTAAATAAAGTTGCAAAAACGGCTTTCCTTTTACGAACGATCGACGCAAATATAGTTTATATTTTTTTATAAATTTATTAAGAAGCACCATTTTTCTTAAAATTAATCTTCCGTAAAGATCTCGACAGAATTCGAAGACAAATTATTAATTGTCAACATTTTTCGCATGGATAGTTATCTAATTCTAAGATTAGAATGTTGGATCTGACAATAATCTGTATACAAACTTGTAAACTCCAGCATGACATTAAAAAATTTATCTTTTTTTCTCAATAAAAGCATACAGTTACAGTTCATGTTTTAGAGCCTATAGATCACCGCATAACGATAATTACCGCACTACATCCTTTAATCGATCAGCTGCGGTATAGCCGGTCGCTTCCGGTACGCAGCCAGCGTATGTATACTTATTGCTATGCGTACCTCCTGTAACTAACAATTTTATCTGCATTAAAATTTTATGGATTTTATATATAATATTACTTTTCAAAAACCGAATAAATTATGATCCGCATTTTCGCAACTTTGTTTAGCGTAAAAATCAGTTTAAAGAAAAATGAACAAATTTAAAGGCAATTTGGCAGAGGAAAGTGAGATATTACCGAATTTATCAACATCGCTCATTTGCTTACGCCACTGTCATCGCCCTCCGTGGAAACGGATGCTGGCGAAAGCGAGGGCCCTTTAGAAAGTTACCCCGGTTGCCGCAGTTATTTGATCAGAGAGCCGTACCAACGAGTCGTTAGCCGGTACGTGCCCCCATTGCATTTCCCTCCCTCCTACTCGTTTCGATGCGTGTCTTCATGCACGCATTCTCGTGTATGTGCACGCGCGTGCATCGCGTGTACGGGCCAGAGAAAGAAAAAAGGGGGAGGAGAGAGAGAGAGAGAGAGAGAGAGAGGTAGGAGCACAGATCACCGTCCGGACACCGGGTGCATAAGTCTATACTTATGGGCTAGGTGGTAGATATGGAGCGGTCGATAATGATCCAATATACTGGTACATCCTCGCGAAGTAATTACAATGATGAGCGAACCGCTACCATCGGGCGCCCGAGCGAGCTCCTTCGGAGGCTAGGCGTTGGATCAAGACCCGTCCTCCACCATCTCTCTGCATCTCTCTCCCCCTGCCTTGCCCCACCTCATCATCGCGTCGACTTCTTGCTCCTTTCGCTGCTCTTCCTTGATCCTCTTTGCTTCACTCTCTTCTTCCTCACTCTACTCTTTTCCTGCTTCTCTTCTTCATCTTCTTTTCTTCTTCTTCTTCTTCTTCTTCTTCTTCTTCTTATACTTCCATACAGCCGCCGGTCGCTACGGTGCATAGCACCGCAACAAGAGCAAACATTTCTTCGGGGTCGTCACGGGGCCACGGAGTCACGGTGGATGGATCTCTCTCGCTCCTCTCTCGATCCTCCGGAATTATCACGGGGGCCACCGCGAGGGTTCACTTGGCCGGAAGTGCGTCATCAACGGAATACGTGCTCGATGAAACCATTCTACGGACGAATCTCTAGGAAGGTATATATACACCGAGAATCGTAGCTCGACCTCGAACTTGCCGGAGTTCTTATCTCGATGGGACCGCTGAGTACACGGTATTGGCGGATGATTAGCTTCGAATCGTTTGCGTTTGTATGCGACGGTGTTGTCATTGATCGATAGAACAGACGATCGTTGCGTTATAGTCCGCGCGGTTGAAATTGCCGACGTTAAAGAATAATTGTATTATTGTATTAATACCGCGAGGAGATACAATACGGTGAGAATGATAGAAGAAGAAACGAAATAAAACACGTGGCCGGGAAGAAGAGATTAACTCGTGGTAGCTGAAGTTAATTGCGAAGCGATAATTGCGGACCATGTTTCATACATATGCATGTGATCAGACTACTGTTCGACGAGAAATATAATTTATTCGATAAAGTTTAACTTAGTTTTGATGGGAAAAGAGAAGCCAGACGGTTATAAGTAATAATTAGTGATACCATCTAAAATGTCTCGTTTATTTCAAGAAGCTTATCGGGTACCAAGCGATTATTTTTGTTAAAAATTTTTATTATATCACTACTTTGATACTGTTTTTTATGGATGCGTAGCATCGTGGATGGATACATATAATAACATGTTTATTGGTTGTGTCTTTTTATCCTCTTTGTAAATTATTTTATTTCATATTACATATTTTACACGTAAGGCTTTTAATATAGATGAAACGAGATAATAAAAAAGTATAACGTTTTAACAAATAATGATGAAGATATGCGTGATGGACACTCGTAAAACCATCGTCGTCGGTCAACTCGAGCGCGAAGCATCCGTTCTGGCGTAAGTTCATTCATCGATTTTTTGCTGCAAAGAACCTGCTGCGAGCTAGATCGCTCGACTCACCGGGAGCTGAGTACAGGCGATACGAAGTGTCTGATTAACGTTGATTTTTTGCAAGTGCCGACCGTCCGACGCCTCGTCACAAGCTTCAGCCTGCCCGGTCTTCTTTCCGGTCGTTTCGATTACGATCGATACGGTTGTCGAACCGAACCGTCCTACCTCATTCTCCGCGATGTCACGCCCAAGTTTTTCGTGCTGAGCTTCTTTCCTGAGAATTTTCAACATTCGAAAATTGTATTCTTAAAATGCGATCGCGATATCATTGTCTCAATTTGCTCGTATTAATTAGCGTTCGTTTCGCGCGACGACAGAAAAAAATGAAATATTCTAATTTTAAAAATATATGTTTCTAAAATTATATACGTAAGAAAAAGTATTATTTAAATATTCTATCTAAATAAAAATCGTATAGTATATACCGATCGAACGATACAGTTGAATAATATTTGTTTAATTTACTTCAACAATACTTGCGTATCAAAGTTTTTCGGTCGTTAAGCTCTCGGGTATGTACTGATGTTTTTAATATGTATCGCACCACGAGCAAGCCAGGGGTTTTCGTTCCCGGTCGAGCCTGTCATAATTTCCGTTCGCCAGGTCGAAGAGAACGGAGACGGTTGCGACGCCACTGTGAGCGCATCCGAGCAACAAGAGCACGCATAACGTAGATGCAACGCTCCGCAACACCGGATTGCCGAGGGCGCGCTCCTTCTCCGCAAGAACCGGAGGTGAAGGGGGCAACATCGGAGACCACGAAGAGGGGCACCGGGGGACGGGGGGCACGGGGGGAAGAGAGGTCGACCGGGATAAACATCTGAGCCCCGCCCGGCACCCGAGGCTGCACCTCATGTTGCTCTTCTCTACCTTGTCTCTCCTCTCCTCTCCTCTCCCACTTCTTCTTCTTCTTCTTCTTCTTCTTCATCTTCTTCTGCCTCTTCTTCTTCTGCTCCCTTCTCGTCTTTTCCCGCACTTCTCTTTCTCCTCCGCCCTCGACGACCGGCACACCGACATTATTAATCCTGGGTGCAGTTCACGAGTGTCGATATGTAGCATTTCGCACGTCTCGCATTTTACGGTGTTACGCCTCTTTCTGGTTTTCTTAATTGTATTTCATTTCTAAAACTTATTCGGCTCGAAACGAAACTTAACCGTGCTTCTTTTTCGACGACAGCTTGTCTTATGACACTTGCGAAAGTACAGACGATACAAATTTATTGTTTTACCGATTGACCTAAAACTGGAATTCTTAGAGAATATTTCGTGTGACGTAAGTGTTTTTCCTATATTCGTCCTCGCAATATTAAAATTGCGGTATGTCTATTCGGTTCGATGTTACTTTGCGGTAAAAAAGTAAATATCACGGTAACAAAAAGCTTCTCAGAATGATATTCCTATCTAGTATGCGAAATATTTCTGAGTTTTCGTAGAATTATTCGTTTCGTACGCTGTTTTTGCGTCATTCAGAGTCATGTGCGCGATAATACAGTGTCGGAGAACGATAGAAATCTGTGCACCGCTCAAACCCTCTTCTTTTCGCACGCGATACTTCACTTATCTATCTGACCTCGCTTCCGTTCGTCTTCATCTTTTTTCGGGCTGCATTCGATAAGCTTACTTTAGCAAAGCTCACGAGAGAGGTCCGCTTGACGCAAACTCCGATCTGGTCTACGTCTTCCATTAATACTGTAGTATAGTAAGACGCACTTGTCCAACGTTTTCAAGCGTAAAATGTGCATGTTCGTTTCGAAAATGCTACTTTGAAGATTAGATGTTCGTTTATCAGAGTCTGAAGAGCTCTTGAGATGTTTTCATCGAAACGTCCGCACTATTAGTATATTTTCCACTATAAGCACATATTCGTCGATTACAAAGTATTTGTTACAACGTTCAATAATATTACGTTTTTCGGGCGAGTAGAGAAGAAATTGTAGTTCTGAAAATTCGTCGTCCATCGTCTATGGAATTTATCCTGCTATGAGAGAAATTATTACGGGGTTCCTCCGTACGTATGCATTCTCACTGCACTTTCGTTACTCCGAAGATTTCAGTTCGTCCACGTATTGAATAGTTTACGGCTTTTAAATAAGCGGCCCTAACTTGTTCCCAAACAATTTGCTCATACCGCAGATTGCTCGTAAATAAAGATAATCTATTCTACCCGGAAGATAAAAATCGTTCGGTCTTTGCCAGTGGGGGCCGCGGAACGGGGCAACCACCA
>NW_017299817.1:38593-47337 GCF_001594075.2 Trachymyrmex cornetzi | reverse complement strand
GGGGGGGGGAAGAGGGCAGCGAGAGGTGTTCCACCGACTTGTTCGTTCCGCGGGTGAATGCTCCTCCAGTTATTCATTTTTACGTCGTCGCTCATTGCTCCGATTTTACGAGGCAAAAATTATGAAATTGCACTTTGTGCACTTTGTGCGTGCCCCCTTCCTCCCACCCTCTTGCTCCTTCACCACCCTTCGTGTGCTGTACTCTTTCCTCGGCAATTATGCGTGCCGCAGTTTCGTCACGGCGATAAGTATATCATCGATTTTCTCAAGAATTTCCTTAAGAATTTTTACGTTCAATATTTCGAATTCTCACAGTGAGAACGTTCGATAAATCTAATTTTTTATTATAGCACAATTTGAACTAATAATTTTGTATATGTCTAACGACAAGACACTTGTAGTAATAGTCTTTTAATAAGTATAAATTCGTCTTCCGTTGTGTTTGATTCGAACTTTGCTTTTTGCTCGTTGTGTGGTATTCTCCGGAATTAATTTCTAATTTTGTTCTTAATGCCAAAGTATCGTGAGTAGATGCGTAAATTACATTTCTTTTTAAACGCCTTCAAGTTTCCACCGTTTCAGCATCTTTGTCAAGCGTATATAAATTATTAAAATGAAATAAAAATATAAAAAATAATAGAAAAATTAAACAAATTGGAAACACGCGATTAGAGGCAATAAATCTCTAGCATTAAGAGGAGAAAATTTGACACTTCTACCGAACGTGCTGCGTTTGTCGTACACTGTTAGAAATGTAACCACGAGCTTCCTTTACATGTAAATGTAATGAAATTAAAAGTAATGAATGATTTAACTGAAAATTAAGTTACATTAGTTACTTAAATGTAATAAACGTGTACATTAAATTTATGAAAAATACATTAAATTTTATGTACATGTACATAAATATACTTTTATGTTACAAATACATTAAATTTAATGTAATGTCATGAAATTAAATTCAAATTAAATTCAATTATGTAACTTAAAAGTTAATGAAATTTAAGAACATTTTTAACAGTGTATCATCATATAAATTACCGGTTTAAAACCGAGGATTTTATACATTTCTACCTACGCTCTTTGCGGGTTCTTTTGTTTCGTTGCCGGATAAATTATTGGATTACATTAGGTCCCAAATTTCCATGTGCGTTGGCGCATGGACAATAAACGAAAAGCAAGCGTCACGTGGATCTACGGAATATCCGATGGAATATTAATGGTAAATTGCATTGTAAATCGCGGATTTCGCACATCGAAAGGGTAAAAATCGATGATATTTGTATTTCATTAGCATGACATATTTTGTTTTTTTATTCTGATGAAAAAGCGACATATTGTAAAAATGTAAAATATTACCATGTTGTAACATTTTCCAACATTTAATTAATCCTTAGTACACACGATTGAGTCATTCATGTCCTGCACATTTTTTTTCTTAAAAATTAGGACCGTCAAATAATTATAACGTTTATGTACAACTTTTCCATAAATATACACAGCCTTATAAATACTTTCTACAGATGTTAAAATATATGTAAGAATCACCTAAAAATTTCTGTATATTTGTTAAAATGATAAACACATTAACTCTGGACACGAATGATTCATTGTATGTCATCGTACTAAGGATTAAACATTATTTATCATTTATATATTACAAAATTGGGAAAGTTAATTCTCGCGGTTCTTGTACGAATATAAAATAGATAAGTCGTTACTATTATGTATAGGTATATATATTGCAAATTCAGAAGAATCCTTTGCATGTCAAAGTCATTATCTGAATTATATTTATCATAAATTAGTTTTATCTTGTTTGTATGAGTACGATGAACGTAATCGATGATAAATATTTGGTACAACATTTATCGGGGAATGAATCAGGATGACACGATGAAATCTAAATACCGTTCGTCAAAATTCTCAGCGGGAACGTCATCTCTAGCAGATTTTGCTGTGTAGTTGGATATTTGCACGAGCTCTCTCATCATCGTTCTCGGTATTTTTAAAGCGGCTGGATTGAAGCTGGCATGACTGACCGTTCCGCTTATATAATTTTTTTTTGTCGACGCCTCCATTCGACACCTGCATCTTTCCTTGACCTTTCAAGTGCACGTTCATCCGTCTGACCTTTACCACCCCGCTGATTCATCGGTATCTCTCGCGGCGTAACCTCGCGCGGTATAATCGTGCGTGTTCGTATTTATCATCTCGTTTATCGTATCGCGGCGGCCGACGATATTAATCGGCGCGAACATGGCCTTTCGACGATCCGAAAAACTCAGGAGCCTCTTTCATCTTAATTTACCGATCGCAGTCACGATGTCGGATATCGTTACTGCGTATCTCGTGAATTAAGTATACGCGACGTTGGTTTGAATTTTTAATGCGTTAGATTTACGATTAATGTTTATTAAATTTTGCTGTAATCTTCGTCGTTTTATAAAGCGATATGTAAGATGAAACTATCACATACTCCTTTTATTAGTAGGTATATAATAGAATTAAGCTTGCTTTAGCGAATGAATGATCTTTGTAACAAAGTAAACAATAAGATTGCAGCATTTATAATATTTCAATTTTTTTTATTAATCTTGATTGGCAAAAAATATTAATTATTTTTAGAAATTTTTCTTTGAACTGCTTTAATTATAGCTCTTCATGCAAGAAGCTTTGAATTAGAAATATCGAGATTGTGAAAACCAATGTCATACCTACTAGCTGGCATTTAATGTATAGATGATTATGCCCTGCCGATATACCATATCGATAGTTATGCTAGTGCAGATAATTGCGTGAAATGAGTTAGAATTACCGATAATTATACAGACGACGGACGTATCGCGGACGATGAATCGTTAAAAATAGCAAATTTCATATCATTCCTTTCAATTAATGATCGAAAAACCGAGACAGGCAAGAGAGAATGATAAAGAACACGTAGCTCGAGGAGATATTGATCGATGCCCTGACGGTTCGTTGCCTCCGAGATTTCCTGCGTTCGAGGGAAGACAACTCGCGGATGACGGACGTTGACGAGTAAATCGGTCCGGAGCAGCAAATGAATTCTGAACCTATCTCAATGTCCCGTACGATCCATTCGCGCGGCTCATTAGAGAACATCCGTCGCGCGTCTCTGCGTGCTTGTGATGTATAATACATCATAATAAAAATTCCGTTTTCGTTTTTACGCACATTGCCTGTCGACTCATCCTCGCCCGCTCATTCTATCCCTCTCCCACAGTCGCTTTTAAAGCAAATTAAATATACAGCACGGCAAATTACGCGCCGGCCGTGTCTCGTCGTAAATCAAACGGCTAATAAAACTTCTCTCAACTCGGACTGAGAAAAATCCATCGGGACTGTCTCGCCGAGATGCCATGATTTCCGAAACATTTCTCGAATCTGTCGATGTCGGGTATTCTCAAGGCGACAAATTCGTTTCTTTTTACGACTGTTTGTCAAAAGCTTAATTTTATAGCGGAATATCGAATCGTTCGATCGCGATATATTTGGACCAACCAGTAAAATTGATGAGCACTTCCTCGGAACATAAGAGAACGCGCGTTCTAATTTGCATATTCTACTGTAGAATATCGGCTAAAGTTGCTCTTCGGTTTTATGGATTTTTGGAAACGTCTTCCTTAAGATAACGTGCACGCTATACACATATGTATATATACGCATTTATTACACATACACTCAACGTTCTCTCTAATTATCGATTTCGCGTCGACTCATCAGCAAGTTTACCAGCGCAACATCTTATGGCTCAGTTTGAAAAACACTAATGCATGATGCTCCTCGGGAGAGAGATCATGGTGATGATCACGAGAGAGTGCGGAGAGGAGTAGCAGAAGAGAGGCGCGGTAGACAGCGCGCGCGCGCGAGAGTGGAGCCGAAGAAGGGGAGATTTTAGTGCCGGCTGGACGTTTCAATTAAATCGTCGAAATCATCATCGGGTACCGGTGCCGTGCCGTGCCATGCCGTCCACCTCGTTCGCCATCGTCATCGTCGTTCGTTCCGTTCGTCGCGGTATATTCCCTTTGCTGACAAACGTAAATTTCTCCGCTGAATGGGACCGTAACTTCTCTGCATATACGCGCGAGCGGAGGCCATCGGGGTTCTCGTGCCGCACGCCAGAACAAGTCTATGAAATATGAGCACTTTTGATCCAGCATACCGTAATGAGAAAGGGGAATACCGCCAGTTGCTTCTTTTTTCATCGAGATCTCTCGGCACTGCCTGCCGATGATGCCGCAAATGCTTGGCTCGAGATCACAATGTCTTTCGATCGGCTAGGCGTAATCGTTCTATTAACTTAACAACTGTCAATAATAATCATTCAGATTGTATACAAAACTACGCATTTACCTATCACATTTAAATATAATGATCGATGTGCACTTTGTTGCAAGATCAAGCTAAAAATATTATCGTTGCAATAAATACGCATCGATCATTATATATTTTAATATGAGTAAGTGGTTAGTTTGATACGAAATTATTCTTTACATATATATATATATATCTTAATATATACGAATTTAATATTTATGTCTATATATATAAATTGCTGTTAAAAATTGTTTACACATAAGATTATTTTATTTATTTATGAATCGGACCGTATAATGTACTTGCAATAATTTTTAATTTAGTACGTATAATCCGCTGTTATTGATGTAAAATTTTCTTGTGACATGACACATGTGTCACGTGAGACATACGATAAACTTGATCGGGCGGTAGCCAACAGGGAGAAATTATAAAAATATTATAAAGAAAACGATACAGTCTACTAGAACTCGATCCGGCTCACGATATACTAAAAGAAGTCTCGTTATCAATCGGTCCCATCTTATCAGGTCGGCGTAGCATCGCCGGTAAATCATTGGGGTCCTTGGCGGGGCACCTTTAATTACCGGGCGTGCACGAGAGGAAAAAAATATGAAGACGTAATACGTTATCCGCTTGCCTTCCTCTCCCGGGTGCCTACCGGTAGATAGAGAGGCTGGTCCAGTTGATGCCGAGAGGCGTTGCTCATAAATAATGAACACGTATTCATGAACGCCACCGGTTACTTCGTCTCTGAGGATGAGCCACAACCAGAATTCATGTTTAGTTAGTCCGTGTCTGCAGCGCGATTGGAAAAACCGCCGCTTCAGAAATACAAAGACGCTTTCCGTCGTGGATTATGTTACGGGCAATGCAAAGTCCGCAAGTGGGCAATGTTGACCATTGTACAGCGGGCAACGCCCGTAACAGAAACATGTCGTGAATACGGTATTCCAAGATTTATACGATATGAAATGAGGCACGTTCCTCATCGTTCATTTATTAGGAAAATGGATTTAAATAACAAGCGTGCGAGCTTTTCCTGCAATATTAATTTGTTCCAACAAGTCATGAGAATGGCGTGTATTGTTACATTTGAATTGATTATTCAATGTTCGTGAGACGATTTCGATTATGAAAAATATATATAAAATATCCTATTTGTTACTTATATAAAGTTACTACTATTAATATTATAAATGAACGGAAAGGAGGAGGAAATGAGATGATGATTTTATCTAATCTAAAAGCATAATCTAAAAGCATGTATAGACATTTTTATTGTGTTTTAATCATAATGTAAATATAAATTATAAAAATTATCGCAAACATATATTTTTATAATTTTCAAAGTATAAATTGAAATCATATATTGATGACGTATGTAAAATCAGGTATTAATTTTCAATTTTTATATTTATGTAATAAATGATCATTTACAACATTTATGCTATTTGCTTTATATCATTATGTACGACCGGTCGCAAGATCTTTAATCGGCTGGATGACATAGCGAGAGCGTACTAATTAAATTCCTACGAATAGGTTGATGGACACAAGTCCGGGATACAAGGACGAGTCGTATCGATCCAGTTGAACGATTAATACATCCCGTTGCGCGCGCGGTGAGGTGCGGAGGAGGTCGATGGACCGTTTAATCGCCGATAGTTTTCCTAGGAAAAAAAATGGCCGAGGTGGTAATCGCTACCTGCGGAAGCCTGGCGATCGACGCCAGATAGGATACCAATATAATGTACCGTCCATCGGGACGTTTCGACGAGCGTTCGCTCCGTCGTTCATTCTCGAATAATCTTGCGGAGCGGATATCTAAACGAGGAGCTCGGAGCGCAGCCTCCGGGCGGTGCGTACATACGGATGTGTACGCACATATAATAAACCCGACGTGTGTAGAAGTGGAAGTGCTCTTTCTCTCTCTCGAGTGATATATATCGGACGCGATATATCGTCCTTGATGGTACACCTCGAAGCCGGGGCGAACTACTCGTTGCGCCGCCACGCACTCGCCGCGCGGTCGAAGCAGCATCTCGCCCTTGCGAAACAATATGATGGTTAACGTAACAAGCTCTCATCTCGGCTTCGTACGTTAGGTATCCCACTGCGGCACAGGATTCTGAACATGTCCGGACACCTAAGGCGACGCTTCCAGAATAATCTCTGGGATAATACGTTCCTTGCTCTCTGACGGTGTTATAGGATTCCCCTGGAGTGCTGTGTAATTATTGTTAACTTAGATGGATGAATAGGATCTGACTTTTCAGAATAAAATATCAGAACGGCGAGAGAATTTCTATTAGAGCTATTTATCTGACTATTAGTGTCCTGAGAAATTTATGAATGTCTTTACAAGATATTATGTCAATTGCTAGAAAATAAGATGAATGTAAACGACATGGTGATATTTTGCGATATACTTGGGAAAATCCAATGAAAAATATAATTAAAGTTACAGTAAATCCAGATACAATCTTTGATAAGATTGCTCATGACGCAAACTGAAAACTTTGATAAGATAGAAAATATGTACGTACATATATTCTATTTCGCATGATTCAACGCAATGCTATTTAAAATTTTCATTAGATTAGATATTTTATTTTTGCGAAATGATACAGAAAATATGTCAGCGATTGTCATTTATAAATGTATAATAAATTATTCTCGCTTTTTTGAAGTACACATTTAACGAGAATCGCGAAAAGACATTACACGGAGAAAAATGTACAGTAAATACCACTAGAATTCTAGTAAACTTAATGAAATTATCAATATTCATATAGGGATATGCGCCCACTTATGTAAAATTTTCTTTACATTTCTGGCAAATGAGATTGTCGTATGATAATCATTCTTACCTTATTGACAACAATTTTTTCTTTAGCATTGACAAAATTTACTTTACTACATAGTTATTTGTGCTCGTCAATCTCAAAATAATACAATTTACTTTACTAAAAGTATAATTTATCTTTCTATAAGATAATAATCATTTGAAATGATGTACTATAATCATAATGTACTTTTTATTTTACATCTCCGGTATTTTTTACTTTTAGGTAAATAAAATTTATCACAAATTCGGTAAAAATAGCCAGAATATTTTTACTAGTCTTGGAAGGTATCCATCTCTAAATTATTTTTCTCCGTGTAGAATTGTTACGAAAATAAGATCGCGCTATCCGAGAGTCAGCCGATGATATTGTTTTACGAGCGACGCTCGAAGAACTATGGGATACAAGCAAACGAGATGTTCGCGTCTTGTTTCACCTTGACGTAGTGTCCACCTAGACTGCTATACGAGCCTCGACCGATCACAGACGCGAAGAAAGACGTAGCATTGATAGCTGGACATTGAACGACGTGCTTGGAAGAAGCTTCGTGGGACAATCTATCGTCAAGTTCTACCAACGATCTCAGGAAGCGCCTGGAATTCAATGGCTGTTCTTCCGTTCAGTCTCGTAACTGGATCCAAATATGGAATCCAGGCAGAGAACATCCCGATTAACCGTAATCGGTAGTCTACAGAGAGAAAAATGGGTGATCTTACAAGTTTAATAAAAATATTCAGATTATTTTTGCCGAACTTATGACAAACTTTACTTGCCTGAAAAATACCGGAGGTAAGGTATAAAAAGTACAATTATAATAAATCCATTCAAATAATTATTATCTTACAGTAAAGTAAATCATACATTCACAAGACTGTAAACACGAATAACTCTCAAGACTTTACTTTTCTGGTAAATTTTTTTTAAATAGGCGCCTGTCCCTACATGGACTTGCTAATTCCATAAAATTTACTAAAATTCTAGTGCATATTACTTTAAATTTTTCTCCGTGTAAACACGCGAAAAAGACAGTGCGGCTGTCCTAATAATAATGCTAGCTAAAAATGTTTTCTCGTTGTAAACAATGAGAAGTAATGGACGATTTCTTTTTCGTTCCATTTTCGATCGCTATTATTCTTATAAATAATTCGATATCTTTTACAAGCATTTTCAATTATCAGTCACTTCATTTCTTTTAAAAAGCTTATTTTGCCGCAATTTTCCATCTGATTTATTTCATGTTCCTAGTTTTATTGAGGAAATAGTAGGTAAATGTATCTTTGTAACCAAGTTGTTTACGTTGGATCTCTCATATATTTCCAGATCAGATTTTATTTATTGCCTGAACATAAACGTCCTTTCGTGTATCCCTTTTATCCCCAATGATTATCATCGGGCTATGCATTTCGCAGTCTTTTAAAACTCTTATATCCTACCCCTCTCGTTTTCATATTTATCTCGTCGCCATCGTTCCGCGCGATACAAGAAAATTATTTGGAATTTTTCTCGGGTGGAATCACTGCGCCGACACTGATCGTCGCGACAGGTTACACCGGT